>NW_015541083.1:66885-67541 GCF_001515605.1 Sinocyclocheilus anshuiensis | reverse complement strand
GACGCAGGTTCACACACGCAACTTTCATCTCTCTCTCTCTCTCTCTCTCTCTCTCTCTCTCGCGTGCGTGTGCTAATTCAAATAAATTATATAATTAATTAATTCAAATAAATGCGATCTTACCGCACTGCATCTCTGTGTCTGATTTAAAGCAGGCCGAATGCTAACGAGCCTTAACTGACGAAAATTACCTTAATTTGCACGATGGAAGAATTATCGTCTTGTCGTATACAACCATTCAAAAACTCGGCAGAATTTATGTGACCGCTGCACCTGATGTTCATAAACTTTCATAACTGGTAAATGTTTTTTTTTCTTTTGCCTTGTGAACTGGCCGAGCCTTAATGATTCTGTTTCTTTACATGTATTTGTTTACTGACCGTTGCATGCAATCGTAAAATGCAGCATTTTTTTTTTATTGGCTATTTGTTTTGGGAAAAAAAAAAAAGATTCCGGGTTCAGGTCAGGTTCGGGCTTTAAATTTAACTGTGCCGCTTGGGTCGGGTCGGGTCGGGCCGGGTCAGACGATCTCAGGTACGGGTCGGTTTCAGGCTTCAGTTTAAAGCCCGTGCAGACCTCTATTGCTACTGGCGACCCAGGTCAGTGTAGTGTAGAGATGCGCGGATGAGCTCAAACTTCACCCGAGTCCGCTACTT
>NW_015541083.1:58864-65521 GCF_001515605.1 Sinocyclocheilus anshuiensis | reverse complement strand
GTCTGCGGCGCATTAAAGCCTGTGTTACGGCCACCGGAGCTGATCGCGGCCACTCAGTCAATGCTGGTGTTTATACCGGCCGCACCGCGGCCCAGAACTCATGCTTATCACATTGGTCACATCACATCGCACAGCGTGCGTCCGGTGTAGATTAGAACCCATTATAATCAGTGATGTTGTCTACACTGGATGCAGTAAACTGATGCCTCGTTCTATTTATGACGTGCTGACACAAAGTTCAAATGATTTTCAACGGTTGCTTTGTCGTGTCCTGTTATGGCGCAGACTCTGTGTCAGCATAGTTTGTCAGTAAAGTCAGTAACGTAGCAGATTGAAAAGTTAGTATCTTTCTGCAGTCCAATAGACGGCAGTGCGGTGGTGGCTTGAGTCTGTTGAACGGTGATTGTGACGAGGGGGGCGGGGCCGAGAGCCGTGGGAACGGAGCGAGGCCGGTGGAGTAAATGCTAATGCACGACACCTGCGCCACTCACCGGTCTCGAGTCCCACGGAGGAGCTCCGGAAAGTTAAAAGGAGGAGTTACGGCAGTGTTGGACGAGAGAGGACCAGGCCTGGACTTTATTTTGTGTTTTGGTTCTGTTTGTGCGGGACAGTCCGCGAGGGGCTGTCGCGCTATTTTATGTTTATTTTATTATTAAAGTTTTCTTTGAATGTTCGCCGGTTCCCGACTCCTTCTTCCCGTGACTACAAACGTTTGTTACAGTGATTTAACGCTACATTTTCACCTAGTTGGAGAGACTCAATGCTAAGTAAATAAACAACAATGTCCCCATCTTTTACTCTCACAATGAGCTTATCATATTTGTTCGCTACATTAGTAGGGCCCTATGATTTCCGCGATGCAGAAAACATGGACGGAATCGCGGAATCCAGTCATAAAAACGGAATTTACTGTATAACGCGGAATTTCATGGAATTTGTCTTATTTTTGATGAATAAATAAAAAACAGGTCAGTACATATATATAGACTGTCTGTGAATATTAAACTGCAAAAAGACTTATTTAAATACAAATGTGCTGCATGTTCATTTGATTACCAGAAAATACACAACACAGAATTTGTGAAAAAAAAAATTATTCATTGTTATTATTATTATTTATTTATTTTAGATGTTTACATTTGGAAAAGCTGTGCTTCCTGCATACACCTGCCCCTGTTGGTTTGGAAGTAGCTTGCTTGCCCTACACAGTTACCTTGTTTAATTTCTTAATTCAAGTTATATATATATTTTGTTCTATTTGTGTTATTTAAATTATTTAAATTATTTATAATAAGTGAAGTGAAGTCTACTGTTAAGTGCACTGATGTCAGACTCATTTTGAATAATAAAGTTTATTGTTAAATTGTTAAATACCCTGCCTCCACTACATACTGTAGGCCTATGTTTGTCACATCATTATAAGTGTTTGATCACCACATTTGAGTTATCATTGCAAAAAATGTGTTTATGTATATATATTCTGTTTATGTAGGCTATATACTGTATTCTATATACAGTACCAGTCAAAAGTTTGGACACACGAATGGGAAGTGTGTCCAAACTTTTGACTATACTGTACTATAATTATGGCTGCACGATATTGGAAAAAACTCACATTGTGATATTTGTTTTTCTGCGATATATATTGCAATATGAAAAAAAATCAGATGACTTCAATATAGCTCTATTTGGGGGAAAAAAATATAAATGATTGGGGTGATTTTGAAGGTGAGTAAATCAGCATAGGAAATAAACAAATTACAAGCATAGATAAATAACAGAACAAAGATACAAATGAAATAAGCAGTGCTTTATATTTTAACAGTATTCAGGTACAGACATTTAAGTAGTAGTAAGATAGTTTTCACTATAAATTAAATCTAACAAATCTGTGTTAAAGCTACAAAAGTTATTTTTCTTTGTGTTTTGTTGTTTGATTATCATTCATGACACAGAAAACTCAAATAGATGCAGAAGTGAACAGAAATCAGTGTTCACGTGCATCTGCGTGACTCTCACTGTGTCTGCACCAGACGCGAGCTGTGTGTGAGCAAAGAAAACAATCAGTAAAAATATAACGATCAGTAAACTAAACATCGCACATCCTGCGATGCGACTATCGTGGATGCGCATATCGAGATATCGATGCTGAAATGATATATTGTGCAGCCCTAACTATAATATAACCTACACATAAAGAATATCGGCAGATATATTGATATCGGGCTTTTTTACTTCCTAACATCGGTATCAGCATCGGGCCACAAAAATCCCATATCGGTCAGGCTCTACAAGTACATACACACCAGAAATCGGTCAATATTCAGACAAATGTACTAATACAGATACATAAAATATAATAGTAAAATAAACTAATTAAAAAGGTAAATAAGTATAAATAAAACACCTTGAGTTTATCAATACCAACAATTACCCAGTTATAAAAAGAAAATGAAATGTTGCACAGTGTTTGACATTATTGACAGGGAGTTAACTTCAGGAATCAGTGATCACCATCCAGATAATCAACGAAGGACTTCCAGATCTTTAAAGATTTCTTTGGTTTGTGCTAATTCGTATTTAATCTTTTCCATATATAAAAAGTTTCCTTTAAGTGCAAGATGTGTTAGTCTAATGGTACATTTTTTGTTTAGCTTGTAAGGGGACCTGTATTCAAATCCCAATGTAATGTGTGTGTGTGTGTGTGCGTGTGTATATATATAAGATGTTTAAGAAGTCTCTTATGCTCACCAAGTCTTCATTTATTTGATCAAAAATACAGTAAAACAGTAATGTTGTGAAATAGTATTACTGCAATCTAAAATAACTGTTTTATATTTTAATATATATGTGACCCTGGACCACAAAACCAGTCATAAGGTCAACTGAAAGCTGAATAAATATGCTTTCCATTGATGTATGGTTTGTTAGGATAAGACAGTATTTGGCCGAGATACAACTATTTGAAAATCTAGAATCTGAGGGTGCACAAAAATCTAAATATTGAGAAAATCGCCTTTAAAGTTGTCCAAATGAAGTTCTTAGAAATGCATATTATTAATCAAAAGTTAGGTTTTTATATATTTATGGTAGGAAATTTGCTAAATATCTTCATGGAATATGATCTTGACTTACTATCCTAATGATTTTTGGCATATAAGAAAAATCTATAATTTTGACCCATACAATGTATTGTTGGCTATTGCTACAAATATACCCATGTGACTTATGACTGGTTTTGTGGTCCAGGGTCACATATATTAGTGTAGTTTATTATTAATGAATTCTAAATGTACATGTAATTCTAATAAACTAAATTTAGTTTATTAATGTAGTCTTCAGTGTCACATGATCCTTCAAAAAAAAAATGCTGATTTAGTGTGTAAGAAACATTTCATATATTGTCAATGTGGAAAGCATTTTATATATGTCTAATTTTTTTGTGGAAACCATGATCCTTTTCCCCCAAGGATTCTTCAATGAATAGACATTTCAAAAGAATATATATATATTTTAAACAATGTAAAATTCTTTACTGTCACTTTTGTCTTTGAGTATTAATTCTTTAAAAAATCCTTTTGAACACTGGTGTAATTATCAAAAGTACTTTTTCTTTCTTCTTGGAAATTTTAAATCAAAGTCAAAGTTAAAGTTAATATTTCATAATATGCATTAATAAATTTAACGTTAACGTTTGACTAGCCCATGCTATACTTTCATTTCCAAGGCAGCTTTCAGGGACACCTTCTCATCTTGTCTTGTCCATAGTGCCTTTGTCTAACATTGAGTCTTAACCTCAGGTAGATATAAGCTGCTCTGCTGGGATCTGGAAGTGAATGATCCTCTCCAGTTGGGCATCCCCTAGACATGAATGCTATTATGAGTCCTATTATGAGAAATGACCCCTACTGCTCAGGAAATATTCTTGGAACATCTTATGGCTCTTTTCCACTGCATGGTACGGCTCGGTACGGTTCAATTTTGGGGAGTTTTCCACTGGGTACAGTACCTGGTACCTGGTACTTTTTTTAGTACCACCTCGGTTGAGGTTCCAAGTGAACTGTACCGTTACCAAAATGTGACGTGTAAATTCTGCTGATCACGGATTGGCCGGAGAGAATCGTCACTACCTGCGTCACTGAACTTGCGACACAAACACAACAGAACTGCTAGATTTAAATCAGCACAGCCAGCGAAGGATCGAACGCAACTGTTTTGAACAAACACACCTTTTTTAACAACCAAAAAGTGGCTGTTTCGTTGTCTGTTGAGGAAGTACAGACGTTCCTCTCGTTGATAGCAGAGGAGCGGATCCAGCGAGAGCTTGATGGGGCGACACGGAATGAAAAAGTTTTTCAGGAGTCGCGGCAATAGAGGCGGCGCAACTATAACGACATGTGAATAATCCTGCCCACTCTAAAGCGGTACTGAACTGCAGGGAAGGCGCGACCCGAGCCGTGCCATGCCGTACCGTACTGAGCCGAGCCGAGTCATACCACGCAGTGGAAAAGCGCCATTAGAAAGACCAGATGATAGCTTTGTATGAATAAAGTTATTGGTATGAATTAAACTTATAAAGTTAAGTGGGTTTACTGTGGATATGAGAAAATCACAGAGACTGAGACGTTTGTATTAGCTAGCTTCAGTACAATTTTATTTTATTTTTTGTGAGGTGGCCTTTGCCTGACCTTTTCTTTCCTCTGCATGGCCTAGCAGGATAGAACACCATTTCAATCCCATATAACGAAAAATTGATCTTTCTAAAAGATGACAAATGGTTGGGGACTTGTCATGACATGCTTTTAACAAGTTGTTTATCAATTTGAATGCAAGTCACTCATATTAGATTATAAGGGATTATAAAGGCCAAACAAATATCTGACTCACAGTGTGAAAAATCAAAACCTTTCATCTTAATTTTAGTAAAATGTGCATTATAGACATGCTCTCAACGCAAAGGTTGCACCAAAAAGTAGGCAACTTAAAGGAGTAGTTCACCATAAAATTACAGTTGTCATAATTTACTCAAGTCATGTAATTTTAAACGAAATAAGTTCGTTCAATGAATGTCTGTTGAGTCCAATGATTTGACTTTCATTATATAGACAAAAACACTTTTCAGGCTTTTTTCAAATTATCTTCTTTTGTGTTTTACAGTGTGCTGAAACATAATATACCTTTTTTGTTTAGCTCCAGTTAGGCCTGGTGCGATAAAACAGTATCGATATTTATCGACGGTACACCTTCTTCGATATCAATATTAAAAAAAAATTTGATATAGCACACGATATAGGCACGTACTATGAGTGACGCAGACAGCACACACAAACACGAACACATGCTGAAATGAGTGCTGTGCCTGCCTGTGATGAGGAGATTGTGAATAAAGAATGAATATTAGTCGAATTTAAAATAAACATTTGCATTTGAATGTTAGGTGTGCATCAGGGAGCGTCATCAGTGGCGCGCGAGATGTGGTGATGTAAGTGACGTTGTTGCATTTTAATAGGCTTGATTGAGATGCGCTTCGCCTCGCCTGAAATGTAGGCGAGAGCAGGCGGCTGCAGTGAGGGGAGGAGTGAAATAAGTGCAGTCAAGACGGACAGCTCTGACTTCTCGAAGTGGAACAGATACCAACGAGATCAAAGGCAGATATAGCGTTATTCACACTCACGTGCTGTGTTGCTAATAAACATGATATAATTTCAGTTCTGTTTCTTTTATATGAAAATAAATATGATGAACAAGACAGTGAAAGTGCTTGCTATTTAATTCCATACGAAAGGTGCATTTATCATCAATTTTTACTTTAATACAAACATGTATTTTAGATTTTTATAGATATATGACAGGGATGGGCAACTGGCGGCCCGCAGTGACTTTTAGTGCGGCCCGCTGGATCATATTAAACTCGAATGATCAATTTTAAAACATTTGAAAAACAAGTCACGTAAAGATTGCTTTCAGTTTATGATGTTAATACTAGGGATGCACCGATACCACTTTTTCCAGTACTCGCCCGATACCGATACTTTTATTTTTGGTACTTGCCGATACCGAGTACCGATACCAATATTTTTATTGCATTTGTACATTTTTTAAATATTGGGTACAGAAACCAAAAGAGTATGTATACTGAACAAAATTATAAACGCAACACTTTTGTTTTTGCCCCCATTTTTCATGAGCTGAACTCAAAGATCTAAGACTTTTTCTATGTACACAAAAGGCCTATTTCTCTCAAATATTGTTCACAAATCTGTCTAAATCTGTGTTAGTGAGCACTTTTCCTTTGCCGAGATAATCCATCCACCTCACAGGTGTGGCATATCAAGATGCTGATTAGACAGCATGATCTGTCTAATCATGACAATAAAAGGCCACTCTAAAATGTGCAGTTTTATCACACAGCACAATGCCACAGATGTCGCAAGTTTTGAGGGAGCGTGCAATTGGCATGCTGACTGCAGGAATGTCCACCAGAGCTGTTGCCCATGAATTGAATGTTCATTTCTCTACCATAAGCAGTCTCCAAAGGCGTTTCAGAGAATTAGGCAGTACATCCAACCGGCCTCACAACCACAGACCACGTGTAACCACACCAGCCCAGGACCTCCACATCCAGTATCTTCACCTCCAAGATCGTCTGAGACCAGC
>NW_015541083.1:58007-58437 GCF_001515605.1 Sinocyclocheilus anshuiensis | reverse complement strand
ACATCCCAGTTCTTGCATGGCCAGCATACTCACCGGACATGTCACCCATTGAGCATGTTTGGGATGCTCTGGATCCGCGTATACGACAGCGTGTTCCAGTTCCTGCCAATATCCAGCAACTTCGCACAGCCATTGAAGAGGAGTGGACCAACATTCCACAGGCCACAATCAACAACCTGATCAACTCTATGCGAATTGCACTGCGTGCACTGCGTGAGGCAAATGGTGGTCACACCAGATACTGACTGGTTTTCGGACCCCCCCCAATACAGTAAAACTGCACATTTTAGAGTGGCCTTTTATTGTGGCCAGCCTAAGGCACACCTGTGCAATAATCATGCTGTCTAATCAGCATCTTGATATGCCACACCTGTGAGGTGGATGGATTATCTCGGCAAAGGAGAAGTGCTCACTAACACAGATTTAGACA
>NW_015541083.1:57364-57905 GCF_001515605.1 Sinocyclocheilus anshuiensis | reverse complement strand
GGTACAGAAACCAAAAGAGTATGTATAATGTTAGTTGGTTAACTTAATTTATGAAATAGATACAGTCAAACCAAAATTTATTCAGATACCTTCAACATTTCTCACATTATCACAGTTTATTCGCTATAGTTTAGAAAATGGTAATAAAATATAACAAGAACTCAGAGTTAAACTGTGTCAGAACAAATTCAGCCTGATAATATTAGATAACTTTGATTGAAAGGTATGTAATAGATTACAATCAACCAAAAATTAGACCACTGTTAGTATGACAGTATTTACACAACTATCAATACTTAGTCGGGCAGCCCTTAGCCTTAATGACAGCCTGTAGTTTCCTTGGCATGCTGTCACCCAGCTTCATGCAAACCTCAACTTCAATGTATTTTCCCAGACTCGGTCTGAATAATTTTTGGTCCCAAATTTGTATCAATTTTACTGGTAGTCCACTGTATGAAGAATTTTTGGGTATAATATATCACAGTTTAGTGTATTTTGCTATCCTCACTTTACATAAATGAACTATAGTGTCCTACACCCA
>NW_015541083.1:56817-57124 GCF_001515605.1 Sinocyclocheilus anshuiensis | reverse complement strand
TGCTCTGTGGTACATCATCTTTAATTTAATAGCATTGGAGCTGCTCCATTGCAGCGGCTTAGTACTGTAATCACGAGCTTTGCTGTAATCATGCAGGGAACCACTCGTTATAAATTTCCCAACTGTGATATTTTCAGAAATAGAAGTCGCGTTTTTTTCATCTGAAACGTGCTGCGATTTATATTCCAAAGCCACTCATATAATGCAGAAACACTCAAGCAAGCAAAACACGCGCAACGCGTGCACGTATTTGTACTGATGCAGAATAGTACAGCCTAGCGCATTTCACACAGGCTGCTAGATTCAC
>NW_015541083.1:55820-56000 GCF_001515605.1 Sinocyclocheilus anshuiensis | reverse complement strand
TGAGCGCTGCACGTCAGCTTTGTGTACTGCGGTTACCGGGGAAACCACTATATGCGCAGTTCCGAAAGTGAAACCTACTGGCAGAGAACGAATTTGCTTTTTCAAAAAATTAAGCCCTTTTTAACTGTCCTTTTAGGTTGTTTTGAGAATGTTCTGTAGGCTACTAATAAAAAAAGGACC
>NW_015541083.1:49541-52647 GCF_001515605.1 Sinocyclocheilus anshuiensis | reverse complement strand
TTTCTGTCCACTGACAACAAAGTTTTCCTTCTGAATTAGCATAACTGCACAAGTTTTATACTTAATAAAATCTTTAAAAACAAATGACATTAGTTATACTTTCATTTCCTTCAGGAAATTGAAAATTGAGTAAGACGGTGTAAAAGGTGTGTGGACGTGGATTAGTAATCTGGCCCCTTGGTAGAAAAAATGAAAAATGCTGGCCCTCGTCACTATCAAAGTTGCCCATCCCTGCTGTAGAGCATCATGTTGAACCAATGAGCATTAAGCTGTGACGTCAGTCAGTCGTTTCCCATCATGCTTTTGATCAGCGCAGTCGGTGGAGAGCAACTGCGCTCGACTGCACAATCCGACACAGCCACCTTGCCGTCGCAAGAGTTTTTTGGCACACGTCAGTATGACATCAGAGCAAGTCGGACATAACTCGGACACTTTTCTAACTGGCATGCATCACGCGGTGATCACCAGTGATCGGTTCTGCGCAGATTTTGCTCATATCAAACAAGCCTAATGTTTACAGTTTAAACTTTTAGAAAACACGTCACAAATTTGTGGAGGTTTATTCCTTTTCACTGCGTCTCATTTGTTTTTAAATGCAGTCTGTGAATGGCGCTTCGGCTCTTTGGATTAAGCAATGCATAAATACATGATGTTTTGTTCATAATTGTTTATGCAATTTACGAAACTATATTTGATTTTTTAGTTAATTTAGACGTAATGCACGTTTTTATAGTTACTTCCTTGCATTACCGAACGATATGAAACATTATATCGTTGATAAATTTTTTAGCTGTATCGCCCAGCCCTAGCTCCAGTAATGCCGCTTTAAGGAGAATACCCTTTGCTTGGGACAGGGCTCATATTGGAACACTTTTAAATGTACATATACTTTGTGTCAGTCATCTAAGATTTTCTGACCTTATGTGTTAAATTCTGGGAGCAGTTGTGTATATCAGTGAGAAAGTAAGGATTCTGTGATCTGGTGTTGAGGAAGAATGCAAAGATGGTTGCAAAGATTGCATCGATTTGTGCTATTTTATTAGAGGGTGTGAGCAGATATCTTATAGGTGTGAAAAGCAAGAGCATGTATAATGTCCCTCGTGGCAAAACTGTAAATTCTGATAAATGATGAAAGGAAAAAAACATTATTTAATGTGTGGGAATTGGGTGACCCGATAACCATGATATAAAACAATCAAGCCATGTTGCCTGGTGGTTATTTCACTTGCTATTCTGAGGAGAAATCAGTAGATGTAGTTCTTTATTTAATATTTACCATTATTCCAAATACGGTGATGGGTCAGGTTACTACATAGCCTTCCTCAATCAAACTAAAGCTAAGAATAATTACTGGGACAAATGGTGTCATGACTGTAACTGGGACAGGGGACATGGACCGTAAAATTAAAACTGTCCCAATTTTATTGAACTGTCTGGTCAACTGGTCTTGTGTAGCCAAAGTTTCGACTATCAACACTGTATGGTCCAGTTTTCATATTCTGTCCAAGAAAGAATCTGATTGGCATTAAAAGAAAACAACCACAGTCTTTTATGTGCTGTTTAAAGATGGATTCATCTGGGATTTCTGTCTGTCCTGATTGTTGTCATCCTGTGATTTTACAAAAAGCAAGAAAAAATAATCAATGATTAAATATTTTAAAGTAAAAATAGACATGAAAAAAAATCTGCATAAAGCTATGTTGCAAAAACTGCCATTAGATCAATATACTTTGAAGCTAATTATCTTGTTCAGATGAGAGATGCGGGTGTCAAAGCCAATGATAGTTGTTAATATTGATGTTGCATTGCCAAGTAGGGCTGTTTCTAGGAGTTCTGGTGGCTTGAGAAAGCATTTCCAATTCAATTTTTGAATGCAGTGGAAAGCGTAACAACTTTGTGAGCATCAGCAACTTATTGTGTTTAGCTTTTGCTTTTGTCATATACAGCATTTTTTGAGTTACACCACCATGGACTCTGCCCCATGTTGCTGTGTTGTTGCTCACTGTCAGATTGAAATGGCTGATCTGCTTCACAACTGTTTCACTATGCAGCTTTTCTGCTAAGATAACATTTTAAGGTCCCCATATGATAGTCAACCAAAAAGGTCATCGTTATCATACAATAAGTACAATAAAGCTTCCCAAGTCTACTGAAATAAGCAAAGCCTGATGGGAAAGGAGAAAAATCTAAACCCACACTCAGTCACACTGGTGGAGGAAATATGCTCTAGTTTTTTTTTGTCCATTTTCTGAGTTCTCTTTTAAATGGTAATACATGAGAGAGACACGGAATGCCATCAGAACATGTCTTTTAACTAAATACCAGCAGTGTTTGATTCTCTTTGGGCTTTATCTTCCCTTTTAACTGCTGCCAAACAACCAGAAAGCCCAAGAGAGGGCCAGGCACGTCTGCCTCTGGCTCCAGATTTGGATACACACACTCCACATTCTAAGAAGCTGTGAGTTGCTTCCCAGATATTAATGCATATAGCACCATAAATCTCTGATATATTCTTTTTAGGACTATAAGTAAATTAATTACATGATATTCTGATTGATTAATAAATTTAATCTACAATTTAGAATGGCAAGGCAAGTTTATTTATATAGCACATTTCATACACAATGGTAATTCAAAGTGCTTTACATAAAAGAAAAGAAAATAATAATAAAAAAATAATCACAACAATAAAACAAGGAATTTAAAAACTTTGAAAATGATTTAAAAATTGATTTAAGAGGTTTAAAATGAATTTAAAACAGTTAAGAATAGAAAATGATTATACATAAAATATAGTGCAATCAGTTCGGACATTGCACAGTGCTCATTCAATAAATGCACAGCTAAACAGATGAGTTTTGAGTCTGCATTTAAATGTGACTAATATTTTAGCACATCTGATCTCTTCTGGAAGCTGATTCCAACTGCGGGCGGCATAACTAAAAGCGGACTCCCCTTGTTTTGTGTGAACCCTTGGTATTTCTAACTGACTCGATCCTAATGATCTGAGTGGTCTGTTAGGTTTATATTCAGTGAACATATCTGCTATGTATTTAGGTCCTAGGCCATTGAGTGATTTATAAACGAGTAAAAGTACTTTAAAATC
>NW_015541083.1:16718-49287 GCF_001515605.1 Sinocyclocheilus anshuiensis | reverse complement strand
GAAATCATTGATAGCATTTCTGTGAACTCTTCAACAAAGGCTGGAGAGTATTTTGGAGGCCTGTAAATAGTGATAAACAGAATGCGTGTGGCACCTTTCAACACAATCCCTAGATATTCAAAAGACAAGTACTTTCCAAATGACACTTGCTTGCATTGATAGACATCTTTAAATAGGGCTACCCCTCCACCTCACAGGCTTGGGTGGTCGTGGGGCCCGCCGTTTTTTAGTTGATATCTGGGGGCTTGCAGCGAAAGAGTGGGAGAGTCCCAGCATAAACCAGTTCCTCCATTTTCTGTGAGAAGCTTTGAAGTGGAGATGCTGGAGAGAGAGATAATGTGTCTGGTGAGCGGGGCTCTGGCTCTGGTGTTTCTGGTGGCTGTGATATGTTGTCCTGGATTCCCTGGCTGTTTTCCAGAAAGTCATCCTTGGGTGCTGAGTCTTGGAGCTGTTCTGATACGTCACAGTCTGTCTGTGATGAGCTCTGTGGGCAGGGCTCAGCCGGGATAGTTTCCATGAGCATGAGCTACAGAAAAACTAGAAAAAAAAGTAACGTTCAAATGAATGGGTAAACAAAGGCCTGTAAAAAACGTTCTGTGTGTGTGTGTTTGATTGTTTGTTTGTTTTTTTTATTGATCATTTTATTCAGCAGAAATGCATTAGATTTGATCAAACGTGACAGTAAAGCCATTTATCATATTACAAGTCTTATTTTCGATTAAATTCTGTTCTTTTGAACTTTCTATTCATCAAAGAATCTTAAAAAATGTATAAATGTTTCCTTAAAAATATTAAGCAGTACAACTGTTTTCAACATTGATAATGATAAGAAATGTTTCTTGAGCATAAAGTCAGCATTAGAATGACCATGTGACACTCAAGACTGGAGTAATGGCTGCTGAAAATCCAGCTTTGTCATCACAGGAATAAATTACTTAAAAATAAATAAATAAATAAAGTAGAAAAGTATTATTTTAAATTGTAATAATATTTCACAATATTACCACTTTTATAATGGATCCTTGGTGAGCATATTAGACTTTGTTACCAACCCCAAACATTTTACTTTTTTTTCTAGTTTTTCTGTAGCTCATGTCCATAAGTTAATTTTAATGAAGACATAATCCATCATGCTGTCACCTTTCACTCCTATCTCACACCTTGCCACACTTAAAGGTACAGTAGATGCAGCAATAGCAGCAGTATTATTGGACCAACTTGTTATTTTTTTATACTTGGTTTGTCAGTGCAAATAGTACGAAGCCACTGTTCTTTGCAGCTGAAAGCTTAATGCTTTGTTCTTTTATAGCTTTAGTTATGGTTCACAATAGGCCATTTTGTATTTTTCTGTCATCTGCTGTGTGCAAGTGTTCAAGCTTTATTTAGCATACACTTTAAATCTGAAGTGTGTAATTTTTTCTGTTAAAGTACTTCCTCCTGGCATGATATGCAGAGACAACCATTTGTTGACTGCTAGTGCCATTTTTTTTTTTTAGTATCCCAATCAACCCGACATAGAATAACTCAACCAATAGCATGAGATTTAAGGCAGGACTATCCATTTGGACAACTAATCAAAGATAAGGAGAGGAATTTGGGGGAACCCATTTTTGTTTGGTTTTGCTATGGTGCAGAAATTTCATATCTAACATCTAAGGATGTATTCTTAGATGTTGCCTTCCAAGAGCACATCAAAGCTTGACCAATCAAAGACAACCCCGACCACCTACATAGTCATGTAACATATGCTTCACCCGGTCCGTTTCGGTCTCTCAGAGCATGACTCGCTGATCTCAAAACTGATCCATTTGCCACCAAGGGCCTGCCAGTCTCCTCCACAATTACAGCTCTGCTCTCTGACAGTCGCTGCATACCACCCTCTAGGCATCTGACAACCTGCTTCCTCCCACACATACATTTATAGCCCTGTCACCAAAGAACGCCGTGCAATGTGGAATATGCTTTTCCTCATTGCAGCACCGATTCCTGCCCTGTGTTACGCCATATTTCTTTGGGTAACACTTTATTTCGATAGTCCACTTTAGACATTCTATTAACAGTAAGTAACTTTGCAACTACATGTCAACTAGCAGTTAGTAGAGTATTAGTAGACTGTCTGCTTAATATCTTCTAACACTTTCTTTGTCAACTTATTCTACTAACCCTAAACCTACCCTAACAGTCTACTCTGAGAGTTAGTAGACATGTAGTTGCAAATTAATGAGAATTTGTTGACATGTAGTTGACATGTAGTTACAAAGTTACTTATAGTTAGTAGAATGTCTAAAGTGGACTATCGAAATAAAGTGTAACCTTTCTTTGTTCTACAGACTCATTGCACACTCGAGAGATTAGGCCAGTAGAAGACGGTCACTCGATTGATGCTGCTGTTCCCGTAAATCATGCTAATCTAGAACTGGCTTTACCCGATTGCTGTGTTTCCACAAGATGAATCTTTTATGCGCTCATCAGATGTCAGTCCTCTGTTGCTTGATGTGTTTTTGTGGAGGCTGGAGGATTCAAACGTATAAAATTCTGTGCAGAAAACTTGGCTTGTTAAAGGAAGAAACGAGAGAAGAGATGCAACACTAAACATAATCCGCTCAAAATCTGGCAAGACTGTTTATTTCATCCTGGAAAAGATTTATTTGATCGAACACCTATATATTGATCTGGTCATCTAGTTATATTGATATTTTTGGTGTCTGTCCAAATTGAAAAGCAGATATACAGCCAAGAAGTTTTCCAAATATTGTTAAATGAATAAAGCAGAATAAGTGTGACCCAAAAGCCTGAGGCCAAATTGAAAATCTCAGAATAAAAATGTACTGTTTATCCCTAGGGTGTTCTACTGAAGAAACAAAGTCACCTACATCTTGGATGCCCTGGGGGTAAGCAGATAAACATAAAATTTTCATTTTTGGGTGAGCTATCCCTTTAATGTATAACATTTATGTGAAAATCTGTATAAAATATGTAAGTAAATATATGAGATTCTGTGATGTTTATGGGTCATAATCAAATTTGTGAGATTGTATTTCTCAAAAAAAGTCAAATCTAATACTGGTTTTGGGTTGATAAGAATTTTTTAAAACGTTTTTGAAAGAAGCCTCATGCTCATCAAGGCTGCAATTATATATTTTCAAAAATACAGTAAAAACAGTAATAATGTGAAATATTATCACAGTTTAAAATGAAAATGTAATTAATTCAGGTGATGGCAAAGCTGAATTCTCTGAAGCCATTATTCCAGTCTTTAGTGTCACATGATCCTTCAGAAAACAGTATGCTGATTTGGTGCTCAAGAACCCTTTCCTATTATTATCATAGTTGAAAATGATTGTACTGCGTAACATTTTTTAACTCAATATTACCAATATTATTATTCATTTGTTTAAAAACATTGTACTGACTCCAAACTTCTGGACAGTATTGTACTATTCACGTAATTCTGCAAGTCAACTTGACACTATATATGCGTAGCATTATAACTCATTTTAGCCAAACAGAAACTTGAGAACTGAGTTTGGGAAGTTCCTGATAAGCAGCAGTATTTGACGGGGCTCTGCAAGGCTCTGGGTGTGCAGTCAGTTGGATCTGGTGATAGCAGCCTACAGTGCAATAAATTTACTACAGTAGATAGAGGATTACTTCCACAAAGCCTTAGCCAATCACTGGCCTGTGTTGCTGAGTGTCTGTTACCTTTTGCCACTGATTAGGAACCAGTTTTTTTCTGCTCTTCTTATTATATTTAACGTTAAAATGATATTGGGAACGGGCTGTATGACTGCAGGTGAAATGAAGAATGAATCGCTCATACTCTGAATGACTCCCTGATTGCCAAAGTGCATCTTCGGGGTCTTCATTCATTTTCCATTTCCTCTGGGGCACTGAAAGGCCATTACATTACATTACAGTTCATGTTCATCTAATTTTCCAGAATGGTAAACAGATTTTGCTGTACAGAATGGAAAAACTGAAAAACTTAAGAATTAACTCAGGTTCTACGTTTACGCAAAATTGCTTAATAAAGGTTCGATAATAGCGGTATTCGAAATTGGACTGTCAGTTGATTTAAAATATTTAATCTGCATTGTTTTTTTTTCTAAGACAAAAACAAAATACTTTGCATGGATGACATTTACAACAGACTATATGTGAGTACGGAGACGGAGATACAGTAGTTCTCTTAAAATACACAGTCTGTATTCCTCTTGCTTTAAAATGCACAGAAAATGCATACACTTTATGGGCTCATGTTTAAAGTAATTTTTGCTGTTGGGCTGCTGTTCTCTGATGGTCTTTTGACTTTTTCACTCGCAGGTGATATTTTATTCCTGAGCTTTGATGATAATTGAATTCCACCATACAAAGAGTACAAATGTCTTTAGTGAAATGTCCCATCCAGATATGATTTATTCATTAATCACAGTAGTTGTTAGATCTTGTTTCCGTTTATGGATAAACAGGAGTATTACTTTTTTTAAATTAAATAATGTTAACCCTATTTAATAAACTGCATGTGTTAACTTTGACAGCCCTAATTAGAAATAAACATGTATTAGGGGTGGTGCTTTTTGTTGTGTATTTACGTAACATGATTTTTTTTAATGAAGACTATTCTAACTAGGTCGCAATTACATCTTTAAATATTCCATATCATGTACCCAGCTAGCAGGATCAGAGGATGAGCATGTCTGTTATGAATTTAAATTTTTTGAGTGAAATATTCCTTAAAGGTTCTTTAAAGTATGTCTTTGAGTATTGGACTGCTGCTGAGCTCACAAAAGTGAAGCTCTTTCATTGCGTTTGTAACAATGATTGGTTAAAACCAATCAAGGTGCTGGACAAGAATAATTCTGCATGATTTCAATTTAGCGAGTACATTAAGCCGGGTAAGGTGGGCTGTGTAGTAGAATGAAATGATCTTCAATGAAAGCTTATTAGTATAATGGATTATTACAATGTCACATCTTAGGATGTTCTTGCATCAGACATGACAAGAACTATTTGTACTAGGGATGTCAATTTTCGATAATTTCCATGATCGATCGTCGTTTAAATTAACGATCAATTAACCGATTAATCGTTAACCTTAATGCTGCGAAATGTGTCTATGCA
Organism: Sinocyclocheilus anshuiensis; assembly: GCF_001515605.1. NCBI lineage: Eukaryota > Metazoa > Chordata > Actinopteri > Cypriniformes > Cyprinidae > Sinocyclocheilus > Sinocyclocheilus anshuiensis. Next base: position 44,166 of record NW_015541083.1, on the reverse strand, counting down.
GCCCGGCATGACAGGATGTGCAAAAGAGAAAAAAAAACGCTTTCTCACCCGATTTAAAGGGGATTTAGTCTGAATAAAATGCTAGTAGCAGGATTGTAAAATGAATAGATGTTATTATGATAATTTGATAAAATGAAGAGAGCTTGTTTGAGATCATTTTACTTTGTTGACTGTTTCCTATCCCGTCACGGAGACCGCTGAACGCGCCTCTTTAAATGGTTTCGTGGTGCTCATTGTTGTATTTTAAAACACAATTGCAATGTTTTTAACTGACATTATGGCATTTAAAATAAAATGATCCCAAACGTAACTGTGGCGCGTGTGGCTGTGCTGCACAGTCAGTGAACCGCTTCCATCAGCGCTGCTGCAGCAAAACACACTGTTACTCACATCAAACATTATCATGTGAGTATTATGATCAGTGCTTAATTTGATTCTGCTGGATCCTGTTCTGGAAAATGTCAGATTTAAAATTTCTGCGTTCTGGTAGACCTATTTGTTTTTAAAAATCCGGCATTTACAGTGCATTAGATTCTATTGCTTTCCATGTTGAAGAACTTTGTGTTGTTTCTATTTTAATGTACTTTTAAAGTTTAAATCACATTAAAAGCTTAATTTGTAATTATGAGTGAATGATGATGCATTTATATACCGTCACCATCACTCACAGACGCTCGCACGTGTTTTGCGCATGAGCCGCACGCATCCCAAAATTAAACCGCTTAATCGACCATCGATAGCTTTAATCGATTGCATCTCTTATCGACAATTAATCGATCACCGATTAATCGTTGACATCCCTAATTTGTACCGTAATTTCTAGAATAAAAATCACTTTTTAATCATCTGAATGAAATGTGATGCAACGTAAGCCCAAAGTATACTTAGGATAATTTTTGTGTCTGCGCGGACAGTGAACGTACAACAGTGGACAATCAAGGTGAATGTTGAGACAGAAGAGCCCAGGTGTTAGTGTGCATGTGTCGAACTTGTTCATCCATGCTTATCCATGGTTAAGTATGTTTTGAAAGTTGTGCGTACATCGCTGTGTGTGAGGCCATAATATTCCAAAGCGACTTGTATAATGAAATTAATGTCAAGCACACAAAACTGGAAAACTGCTCAATTCCCATAATTGTAACAATATTCCAAGAGTTATTCCACTGGACTACACATGGAATCTCTTGTTTCTCTTCCCAAACCCTCCATCACATATTCCATGCCAAAAATGCATTTATATATGGAAAATATAGAATCTAGGGTATTTTTAAATTTAAATTTACTTACAAGAGTGACGCATAATATATTTTACTGCCACATTATACATGCTGTTACCTGTCGGTGTCATATGGAGGTGACTTTAATGTTTGCTTTCCCTTCTCTTTTCTTTGTGTTCCTACTGTACAGCAAATATGCCACTGATAATTCAAACATGCAGAGAAATGAATCTAACCACTGGTTCTGGGTTTTACTTAAGGAATATTTACAGTACATTAACAGGCAGTACAAAAAACACAGTGTCTTTGTTTCAGCTTCCCACAAAGTCTCTGCAATGTTTTTTTGAAACACATACAGCTTTTTCTTACTGAATTGTGATGTATTCGCTACAGTGATGTAAATGCTTATGTAAATGCCTTGTTTATAAAGAAGATACGTATTCAATCAAAAATACATATTGATGAGTGCAACTCAGGGCTGTCAATAGAAAAAACAAACAAATCTTACCACTGTAATACTGTAATCTTTTTATACCTTTTTATTATTTTGTTTGTATTATTTTTTCAATTCCATTCACATTTATTCGGAATGAGTCAGACATTAACATTACCTTACTCCTCAAACTGAAGAAAATACAATGGTAAGAAATAGGGATGTGCGTCTCATGACTCAGGCCAATACGATACGCATCTCGATGCATAGCCAACGATACGATACATTAAAGATACATATGAAGCAGCGACCGATGCGATACGATTCACCCCTGTTACGATGCAGTGCGATCCGATTTCGATTCGATTCGATTCAACACAATGCGATTCGATGCAATATGATGCAATGGAGAAAATATGATCACTTTTAATGCCTCAAGGCCTGTTTCATAAAAAAAGTTAACCAAATAAGCCAGGCTTATTTCAGTTAGTCTGACTCATTGTCAAATGATTTGGTTCCATAAATCAAATTTAACATAGATCAACTTCAGTCACCGTGGCAACTTATGCTGGGAAACTAACCTGGTCTAAAGCAGGTTAACTATCAGACTAATATTTGTCACTAATATGACAAATATTTTAGCAAAATGTATATTTTACTCAGCATTATTGCGCTCCTATTCGATTGCGCGCTGTCTGTTTAGCGTGCATGCGCGCATCCGCTCTCGTTCACTCGTGTCAGCCTCGCCCACTCCTGACAGCAAAATGGATATGTTTGCATGACTTTCTAACTTTTACAGATGAAAAATATACCTGTGACATGTCAGCTATGCAGTGAGGAAAACACAACGTCTCAAATGCATTAAACAGCACAGATATATTTGCTGTTGTTTTAAACCGATGCATCGCATCGTTAACTTTTTATGCCGATGCACCGAGCGAATCCGGGGAATCTTCCCATCTCTAGTAAGAAAGGTTTTTCAGTAGTGCGGGGGTTTTCATATATAGTACAAATACATTGAAAGACATCAAATGATGATAAGAAAAGGGAGAAAATTTGGTGTGGATTCAAATTAATTTCACCAGTATGCACCATGGCCACATCTCCAACATGAGGTAAGTTTTTGATAATTGATTACTGAACAAATGCAAATGGAAGTTTCAAATATTAAAAGAGACTTTGCTAATAATAATGAATTATTTCAAGAAATTAAAGGCATAGGTTATTCAAAAATGAAAAATCTGTCATCTTTTATTTGCTATCATGTCTTTCAAAACATGTATTGTTACTTGCTTTCTTCTGCAAAACAGAGATATTTTGAAGAATGTTTCTCAAAATGTCTTTTTATGTTCCACAGAAAGTTTAGAATGACATGATGGCAAGTAAATGATGACAAAGTTTTCATTTTTGGATCAACTGACCCCTTAACTCAATTAGTTAAAAGACTAGTGGTGCTTGTGAATCTGTTTTCAATTAGGTTTTTGATCCTGCCAAAGACTCAAGTGGTAACCCTTTATTGTCTAATAATATTTTTTCACTGTTGTTGGCCTGTATATAATTTAGGGAAACATCTTAGAACACGGTTGTGAAATATGAGGGTGAAAAGAAATACTACTTTTGAAAAGCCTATACAGATAGGCCTCACCTTATAAAGATGTATGACGTTCATGAACAAATTATTATTTTTTGAGTTGAATCTTTTCAGTGAATCCAAATGATCAAGTTCATAAAACCCTTTTGAATCATTCCTGAATCTCGCTGACTCAAATTTGGTCACTGTTGTTTTTAGTTATTGCTTGGGTTCATTTAAACTCTTTAAACTCGCCTTTGTTGATGGAAAGGATCGTTTTGATGAACTTTGAACTTGAATTTGTCTTGTGGCTTTCTGTTTTAGCACCTGAATTATTATGTTGGTTATCACCCACTCATTATTTTCTTGTTGGTACTAAATCATTAATTTTTGTAGACATAACTAACTCTGCCGTGGGTGTATAGTTCCAAGCATGGTTGGCACTGCATTTAATGAGAAAATGTTAAAATTAAGTGTTGTTAGTGTTTAATGTTCATTTATGATGGAGGTATAGCATTATCTTTGAGTTGTTTATTTATCATTGTGGGAGGCTGTGAAAGATATGACCATGATTAGGGCTGTGCAATTAATCGCATGCGATTGTCATGTGCATCTCGTCAGTAAAGCCGGTTCCGTGATTAGTAGTAAATCTCCATCACCTGCTTTCAGATGGAGCGGCATTTATATGGCGTTATTTTACTATGCAGTTTGAATCCCCCTGTCGCCGATCCATCGTGCAGTGTGACCACAGCAGCAACTGAATGCTACCCCAGATAGTCACGCAGTGTGAAAACAAAGGCGATCCGAGTTTGAAAATCATGCAGTGTGAACTCGGTATTAGGCAATATCGCGTTCATTATCGCAGATTGAATCGCCTGCAATAATGAACGCGATATTGCCTAATTGCTACGGCTCTATGTAGTAAATGCCGCTCCATCTGAAAGCAGGTGATGGAGATTTACTACTAATCACGGAACCGGCTTTACTGACTAGATGCGCATGACAATCGCATGTGATTAATTGCACAGCCCTAACCATGATGTGTGTTGCTTCATTCAATGAGCAATAATTTGGTTAATGCCAGCATTGAGACCAGTCTCTTCTTATTTGCTCATCTGATGTCACTACTACTACTACTACTAAATGCAATAGTAAATTAATTTATTTGTCTTTAACATGCTATTGCTAGTCATTATCTAACACAGGAACTTAAACGTATTAAAGGGATAGTTCACATTTAAAAATGAATATTTGCTGTTAATTTACTCATCATCAGGCCATCTGGGTAGGTGTATCATTTTTCTTTAGTAGAAGAGTAAAGAAGATTTTTAGCTGAAACCGTGGTAAAATGCAACCAGATTCATAAAATGCAAGTCAGCGGCTGCAATTTTTGAGAATTAAAAAAAAAGCATATCAAGGAAAACAAAATTAATACCCCTGGCTTCGAAATGATCAGTCTGTGCAAGAAACCAAATATTATTTGCAGCATTATTACCTGTAATCCATTGCCTCAGGCAAATAGGGAACTTTTTTTTTTCCCTGCGAACTGGTTCTTGTTTTCCTTTAAATGCTTTTTTTTTTTTTTGGTTCTCAAATATGGGCAGCCACTGACTGGCATTTTATGAATCGCTAAGGACCACGGTTTCAGCTAAAATTCTATTTTAGATAAGACAAAAAGTCACCTACATCTTGGATGGCCTGAGAGTGAGTAAATTAACAGCAACTATTCATTTTTGGGTGAACTTTCCCTTTTAAATTGGTTCAACAAAACATTTCTTTAAATTAATTTTTTTAGTTTAGTCTTGTTGTACAGATCTAAACTTATTACATGGAAAATAAGTTTTCTTGGTTATACTTTGTTTTAAGGTGTCATTGTTAGTGTAATTATATATTTTAAGTACTGAGTAATGTGCTTACTCTGTGGTTAGGATTAGGGTTTGGTTTAGGGTTACTTGCATGTAATTATGCATAATTTATTGTTATTATAATAGTACGTACATGTAACATGTAACAGTAGCCCCTCACTGCAGAACACAAGATTCAGGTAGCGTGGTTGGAGCCACATCTAGGGGGTGGAGATGGGTAGGTTTAGGTATATGTAAGGTGGGAGGAGTTGGATCTGGATCCGACCACGCCCCCTGGATCTTGTGTTCTGCAGCGAGGACCATCTCACATGTAACAAGGACACCATAAAATAGTGTTACCGTTTTCCTTAATGTAATTAAGTTTGTTAAACATTTTTTTCAGTGATTTATTTATTTTTTTTTATTAATATTTTCTCACTGTTTTTTGGTCTTTATACAATTTAGGTAAAGATACAAAGTTAGATTTCTAAAAGACCTACAGTACTGTTTTAAAACATGAGGGTGAACAGAAATCCTATTTTTGAAAAACCTCAAGGCCTCATCTTGTAAGTTGGACAGTTAGCAGACCTACTTAAACTGGAGAAAATATGTGTAAACTGGATGTAGAAATGCAGACGGGACAGTGTGGCATCCTTGTGGATATCCTAGATGAAAGTGTGATTGCTGCTATGCTGCCAAGACTTCCTCTGCTCTAAACTCCTCCAGCAATGTGTTGTGATGTGAAAACTAGAGCACTAAATACAGATCCTGTCTGGATTGTACCTTATCAGGTCACAGTAGGCCCAGAGCTGCTAAAAAAAGAATCAAAACAAAACAGAAAAGCACAGAACAATTGTTTACAAAGCTCTGCGTGAACTGATATTGTTTTGTCTGATCCTGAGGGCCAGATGTCTGGGAGCGGGCATGGAAGGGTAATGTTTTCACAACACACCTGTACAACCTGAAGCTGTTCATGGGGCTGAGTGTGTATTGGTGTGTGTGTGTGCGCATTTATATAGTTGTTTTGGTTGGTTGTTTTTTCTGAATCTGGATGACACATTAGGCTTAATATGACCGACACTGCCTTGGGAGTGGGTTAGAGGGGATCTCTAATTGAACTCTTGGAAGTGGAAATTCTGGTGTGTTCTTCCCTTTAAGTTATTAATTTCACAGGATTTGTGCAGAGTGCCTTACATGGAACATCTTGTATACAAGCTTTTAACGTGGCGTTAAACTTCTAGCTTGCCCCACTTGTATGCACATACATTCTAATACGTGCATTGCTGGAGGAGGATGGGCTCCCCAAGCTGAGTCTGATTCCTCTCAAGGTTTTTCTCCCTCTTCACTTAAATATCTTTAATTATCATTACTCGTTCTTTTGGCGTTTCAAACCTGTATGACTTTCTTCTGTGGAACATTAAAGAAGAATATCTGCTCTTTTCAATAAAAAGCACAAAAGTTGTCCATACCACTTACTGTATTCTAAGTCTTCTGAAGTCATACTGTAGCTCTTTGCGATGAACAGACTTAACTTTTCAAGATGTTATTTACTGAAAACCTAGCTCTTCTTGGTGTGTTTATGAGCAGCAATGTAGCAATACCTGATTGAAGAATGATCCCTAGAGTTAACTGTTTCAATGAATCCAGTTGATCTAGTTTACGAAACCAGTTTGAATGATTAATTTATGAATCAGACTGATCTTCAGCCCACAGGAGGGGATGATTATCAGTTGTGACTGACATCAGTCTAGGCCTGTTTTGTGTGATTTAAATTATAGCTTGACTTTAAGATATTTAAAATACAGGGCACAAGTCATATGGACAACTGAGACTTTTAAGTCCAACCATGAATAAAACTCTGCGTTCCTTTGGAGAAAGCTATACATGTTGATGCAGAGTAAATGACAAATTGGCAAATGTTCATTTTGAGGTGCACTATACACTGAAAAAAAAACGATAAAAATTTTTTTTAAGGTAAGTGGTTGCAAACAATTTATTTTAGCTACATTTAATAAAAAATATATGTTGGAAGGTAGTCAACTAAATTTGTTTATTTAAATGTAGCTAAAATAAATTGATTGCAACCACTTACCTTAAAAAAAGTAGTAAATTCAATGAATCATTTTTTTCAGTGTACCTTTAAAATAATGCTGAATCAACTACCAGAAATGTTTACTTTTTTGCAGAAATGACACAATAAATTGATCAAAAGTGACAGTAAACACTTATTTTGTTATAAAAAATCATTTACAAATAAATGCTTTTCTTTTTGAACTTTTTTTCAGTAATACGTTTTAATAATAAGAAAAAATATTTCTTCAGCTCTTGATTTCTGAAGGATTGCGTGGCAGTGAGGACTGGAGAAATGACTGCTAATTTATTCAGCTTTGCTAAATAATTTCCATTTTTAAAATATTAAAATAGAAACCGGTTATTTTAGATTGTAATATTATTTCACAATATGAATTTTTGAAATACAGTAAAAATAAATGCAGCCTTGGTGAGCATAAGAGACCTTTTTCAAAAACTTACCAACCCCAGAGCAGTAGTGTATCTTCTATAATATATTTAGGATTCATGGGTTCAGCACATCCAAGAACAAGAAGAGAGCAAGATCCTCTACTTGCTACTTATATAATATCCTATTTTCTCCAGCAGTGTTTTTATACAGATCCCTTCAACATGATTATGAAAGCAGACAGAGAATATACTTCAAGAAGAGCATAAACAGGAAATTAACTCAAGATATCTTGCTTCTACCTTTGGAGGGAAAAAAAAAGATTTATAGAATTTGATTTCACATATACCTTTCATTTTCAGGCAATAGTATTATTGTTTGAGTTCACCTCAACCTTTCTCCCCACAGATTGTGGAGGTGAATTGCCAAAGTGTGCACCTGTAAAACATGTTTTGTATGAATAAAAGAAGTCTGATGATGTCAGACATCACTTGAATTGCATTGTGGTGTAGCTTCGCTGCAAGGCCATGATTATAATGCTAGAGGCTTGAATTCCATAGCTTTTATTAATGCATCAGTCCCCAGTGCTCTGGCCCTTTTCATATAATTCATGAAATGACTCTGAAATCAGCCCCCATGGATATGGACCTCAGAAATTCTGCCCAAGATTTCTTTCTCACATTAATTACCTTTTTTTTTTTGAATTCCACAAGCCCAGTACTGATGAAAGACTTGGATGAAGTCTTCTCAGTGCTGTCCTCTTGAGTACACATGTCTCATCTCCAAGACATTCTCTGAAGAGCTCTCGCTCCTATCTTTCTCTCCCACACACTCTCTTCTCACTTGCTCTGTTGCTGCCATCATATCACTTACACATGTTGTGCACATGCATGTAATGTCTTTTGCATTGTTTCTGAGGTTCTTAATGTGCAAGATCCAAAAAATATCCTGTTAAAGTTTGGAGATAAAGCCAGAAATTTGGTTTGGTGACAATGCTGTGATGCTGGTATGTATTACAACTTATAAACGAATATAATAATTTAATCAAGCGAAATGATGTCATATGCCAAGCTACTTGAACTACCAAAATCACCAATTACCTTAAAATGTACTGATAACCACTATGATAATACAGATAGTATGATACAGGTGGCCTCTTCATAAAGCATGACCACTTATATATTGTAAATGGTACACAGAGTCATACACACAGACAAAACACACAACACTAAAATAAGACAATAGTCTCACGCCAAAATAAGACAATAAACACTATCTGAATAACATGCATTGTAACATAAAGCACCCTAATGTCTAGTATTAATTGAAAAAAAAAAATTAAGATATTTATATAAAATATAATCACATGCGATGGGTCATGTAGGGACTTACCTACTGTAAATTACATGGTAATTTATAACTTTTATAATAATAATAATAATAATTCTTTACATTCATATAGCACTTTTCTAAGTGCTCCAAGCACTATACATTGCGCATTTAATTGCAATAAGTATTTAGTGTAAATATGCAATTGCAATTGTTACATATGCAATTGTTATTTATAGTTTTTCACTATATATTCACCAGGTTTTTAGTAAAGAATTTATAGTTTTTTTTCCCCCTGTAAAAATTAAATTTTTACAATGTAGATTTCTAAACTGTAATTTTTTTTTACAGTTAATAGTCAAATAATTTGGTGAAAATTTAAATTAAATATAAAAATATAATACAGTCGCTTTGTTTTTTTTCTGAGTAGCAAAATACATGTCTCTTCATTTATTGAAAAAAAAAAAGACTATGTCCATGCTTGACACATCACCTTTGATTTGTATTTTATTTGAATATAAACTATTCTGAATATTTCCAGGTCTCTAATGATGATTTGGCCACATCCACCCTACTTTCTATGCAGAAGTAAGCTATCTTCTTTGAATGTACGAGACTTTCGATTCACTAGCTGCTATGGATGTAACAATATCAAAATCTCATGATACGATAATATCGCAATATGAAGTCTACGGTATGGTATTTATTGCGATATTAAAAAAAGGCAAATGAAGAATTGGAAAAAATGAAGATTTTGTACATTTTAAAATTAAATTATTCTATTTAATGCACTTTGAGAGTTCAAAAATAAGAGCGCCAACCCATGTTCTTACCTAAGAAAACTAGTCAGAAAAAAGTCAGTAAATTTGATTTAAATTGTACCTGAACTTTAAAGGGGACTCAACCCTCTTTTTATTTGCGATATATTGTCTCAGTCTAAATTACATTCACACTGGTGTTTTAGGAAGCCAATCAAATTAGAATATAATAATAATAATAACAACAACAACAACAATGACAGTAATAGCCATATATTGTAAAACAATTACACTGTAAAATAAATGAAAATTAATATTTCATAGGTATATTATTTTTGCTTTACACTACATTAGGGAAATTACAGTACTTCTTTCCTAATCTCTACACTTGAAAGAGATATTTTGAATTTGGACTGCATTTAAACCGCTAGCTGTCAGCAATTCATACTGCATAAAAATAAGGCATAACTGGTGGCTGTTGCATTCCCAAAAGCGCGCTAAACTCACAGCACATGCAATAAACAAGTTCACTGCATTCATTCACTGTGAACGTGTGAGTCGTGTGACTCACTGTGTGAGTCGTTCTGAGGTGTGGAAAACACCGGATCGTGATATTGATAATATAGTTACATCCCTAGCTGCTATAGATAACTAGAAGAATAACAAATTCATTCTATTTGCGTTACAAACCGGTGTGTTTGATTATCTTAATAAATTAATATAAAATTATAACAGATAACCTGTTTTGAAACTGGAAGCGAATGAGAAGGCTTGCACATTAATGTAACAAATGGCTGTACCCATTCTTACATTAAAATTACATATCACACATAATCAGAGGTCATAAATTGCAATTGATAGCTTGCTTTAAATGCACTTCCTTATTTCAAGTCCATGCTTTGTCAAATGGCCTGGGTTTGTCATTGTTCATAAATCTCAACCGCTTTATTGCCAGTATGTTTAGTAGTCCTTTAGCCCACATTTTAAACCCAGACACCACAAACCATTTTCCTCACTCACGGAATAAGCTTCTCAGCAATTATCATACAATACGTAGTGACATAACTTCTCTCTCGTGCATGTCAGTCATCCACAAATTGCTAGATTTATAAGTATAGCTGTGTGTAGACTAGGTTCAAAATGGTATTTTTGTATGTTTTGAAAGTCAAATACACTCCTTCAGTGTGTAGACTAGGTTCAAAATGGTATTTTTGTATGTTTTGAAAGTCAAATACACTCCTTCAGTGTGTAGACTAGGTTCAAAATGGTATTTTTGTATGTTTTGAAAGTCAAATACACTCCTTCAGTGTGTAGACTAGGTTCAAAATGGTATTTTTGTATGTTTTGAAAGTCAAATACACTCCTCCAGTAAGCCTATAATTTAGTACACGTCCAAAATAAGAGAGCCTTCTGATGTCTTACGTCTGTTGCAGACTGAAGAAACATCTTAAACAATAATGCATATCACTTACATCTGCATCAGATAGCTCTTTTAATCAGATGTTACAAACCAAGCTCTGTCAAAGTTCTGTCAAATTAATTAAAAGAAGCCTTTTAGAGTAGTAGCTTATGATGATCATCTAGATTTTTGATAGTCCTTACTCTAATCAGCCTGGTTTATGAATATTAATTAGGTAATGTAATGCTCGCCCAGTAGTCCTAACTGATTTGCCGAAGGTAGATATAGGTGCTAGTTATATTAGGATTACTGCTACTGCTACTCATTGAGTTCACTGCCAATGCAACCAGTTGGCGGAAGCTTCTGCTTAGTCTTACACCCGTCATTTTATACGTGTGCCAAATGTATTTCCCTCAAAAATGGGGAAATACAATACCTAAACATTTAAAAAATGTATAATATTTGCTAGTACACCTCCATCTGTCATAACCCATAACCCTCCATCAGATTAAATTAAAGATGTGAGAGATGTCTGCCTGTGATTAGTCCTGGCAGCCAGGCACAACCTCCGCCGTAATGCTTTTTCAGCCACGAAGGTAAACATTATTATCGCCCTTTCATCTTTTAAAACCCGCTGAATGTGAGACACATTGCTGTGTCCTCTGTCACGCCCTGCTCATTTGGCACGGTGTCATTCTTTTCCCCCGCAATTAATGAGAGCAAAAGAAAATCAAGCAGCGTAGTCTATTGAATTATTTGATTAAGTAGCTGCAAATGATGTATTGCAGATGACTCATCAAGGCATTTAATTTGCCCATTTATGCATTGTCTCATTCATATGGCCATGCATCTTCATTTCATCTTTGAACAGCAGGCCATTCAGGGGCTTGGAACGGTGCGAAACGGGGGGAGGATGGTCAGTGCAACCCAAGGGAATTGATTTCTTCATTGCGCTGCCTTTCTCTTGCTTTTGCTCTCTTTCTTATTAATGGTTAGGCCACTGTAAAACAGTGTCTGTGATAAGTACAAAGGGCTCGGGATACAGTTGAGCCGCCTGTGAAATCCTTTCAGAAACCACATGCTTGTTTATTGCTTCTGAGCTTAAAGGATTCATGGATGTGGCACATAATCAGTATTCTAATCAAGGCATTAAACCAGCGTTTTCTCTCGCACACAGCTGTTTTCCTTACAAAACATGCAGCGTTCTTAAATCGCACGGTGTCACATGGACTTGAATCGTGACATATAGGGCAGAGGTCGTGCGGCTGTTTGAAGTCCTTCCTTTCAGCGTTCATAAGGTCATTCGCTTAAGTTTTATTTAGATCTGCATGATTAGAGGGGAGGCTTAAAGAGATATTCGGTTCTTACGCAGTGATTGCGGAGTTCGAGGCTCTTTGATTCGCATGCGTCAGACGGTAGATTGCGCAGAGTTTTTATGCCTCTGCCGCTTGTTTTCTCAGCTCAATCGGGCTGGATGGATAAACTAAACCGTAAAAGACTCCATATATGACCATAATCTATTTCGAAGTGAGTCATTTATCAGTGCGGTTCACCTTTGAGAGACGTTACTCTCTTCTTACAGCCGCCACAGACAACTGTCAGGGTTGGAGGTACATCAAGAGACATCAAGAGACTGCTTTTCATAAAAGGGCCTCCTCATTCTCCTGCTGGGTCGAACGTACTCAAATATTATTCAAGTTCAGCACACATGTTCATGCGTTACAGCCTCCGCGAATATAAGCACTGTACTTACACCCCGCCGCATATTCCTAGCACATAGACGCTGCTGAAAGCAGCCTCAGGCAACCCTCTAGCATCCAATACCATGCACAAATACAGAGAGGCTCCAAAAGTGATACCTCGGACACCCACACAAAGGAAACTAGCAGGCAACCTTGAGCCATGCCTCACCCACTTCTCATCATAGCGAGTTTCCCTAATTTGCAGACATCTTCTGGTTCAGTCCGAATGGCAATGGATGAATAATTCAAGTGATGCATAAGAAACACATCGATAGCTGCACGTGTTTTGCAGTGGCTGTTATAGCTGCTGTCTGGCACATGGACCTCCTTGGTACCATCCAGCTATCAAAAAAACACCAATTTTAATTTTGTTAAACAATTGCCAATAATGAGATAAAATTGAGCTGTGGTATGCTCTTGAGAAATTTTACTATGGTGTTTTGCAAACATGGGTTGAATTTGCTTCCTGGTTGCATTTTTGCCTTTTCTACTTTGTTAGTTTTGCAATAATGACCAACTCACTGTACATTATCTGTCATTATCTCTGTCATTATAATTACATGACTACTTATAAAATGATTAAATGCATGGAAATAAAATTTTGCCATTGAGCCTACAACGATATTACAGTACTGTATAAATTTATGCGTTATGGTAATGCTTTAATTTTTCAGGTTCATTTTTTTTAATGTGTTTATTAGGTATTGTGAACTAACATTGAACAAAATCTTTTTTTAATAGCATTTATTATTAATATAAATACATGGCAATTAAATATTGGATTAGATCAACACTATAACAATATTGGAATATTAATTTATATTTAATAACGAATACATTTTACAATATGGTTCAACATTTGTTCACATATTCTGTATCTTGAACTAACAATGAATAATTTTTAGTCGTTTATTATATAAATACATGGCCATGAAATATTGATTTGGGTCAGCAATATAGCTATTGCAATATTAAATTATATATAGGCTTATGATTACAGTAGCACTTCACAATAACTTTCAACATAAATGTATTTGGTATCATGACCTAACAACAAATAACTTTAAAGCATTTATTAATCCAGGTTAATATTATTTTGTAAATATACTGTTGTTTATTAATTTGTTTTGTTCAGAATATATTAACATGAAATGTATAAATACACATAGAAATTGTTAACCTATGTTAATACAATCTTCAAATGATTGTTTATCAGTTTATAAACAAAATTGAAACCATTTTGTAAAGTTTGCCATTATTATTACTCTGCAGTTACTTTTTAATGAATCTAAAATCTCAATCTAACATGTCTGCCTCTATTTATACTGTTTCACTTAACCTTTTTTTTTTTTTTTTGCTGTGACTTAGCTTCTAGTATTGTGTGTAAGAAAATTATACTAAAGGCATTAGTATCCTTAGTACTCATTTGCATTTGCATATAAAACAAGAATACTAAATCAGATTTATATGAGTTTTGTGCACAGACACATTAATATGGTAAAGTGTGAATGTAATGTGCATACAGTCAGACAGAACTGTGTGCAGAGCAAGGTTAAGCACTTACGAGAAACAACAGTCATATTTAGCTGTGGCATGTATGTGGCCACATATCTGATGGTATTTTGCCATATTTTCATTCGATTTTCACAGATAAAGTCCAACTTCATTCCATTTATGCAGTTGACAAGCTCCGGTGATGTGTGGGTATCAAACATTTGCTCCAAATGCATTTACTGTAGCTGCTGTCGGAATTGCTCTTAGAGCTCAGATCTGCACATCTGTCAGCCTCCCAGCACTGCGGCATGAAGCCCAGAATTGTCCTTGTCGTTAAGACCTGATTAATATTTTTCCCCCGGTGATCGACCAGAGTGCTCAATAACACAGTGTTTCCAGCATCAGCGCTCTGTGGCAGGCTGCACCTTCTCTCTCTTTATCATAGTCACATTGTTCCATTATGGTTGATGGGTTGCATGTTGAAGGTGGAAGGTTTTTTTTTCCTCCAAAAAATGGATCTTATCAATGAAGACTACAGAGGATCAAGAATGATGGGTAGATATCATTGTGATATTGGTATCAAATCAGTTCAGGACAAGTATTCATTGTCAAACTACAAATGACATTTTGTAACTTTTTTTTATATCTATTTCTTTTGCTGTTACAGCACATACATTTCCTAGTCTAGTGGTGGTTATGTAGCCTCCCTTCTTTCCCATCACATATTTCATGACTGTTTGAGTACCTAAGGTGTCCACCCACAGCCGAATTTCCCCACAGTGTTGTAAAAGTGAACTATGTAGGGTAACTAAGCAAAGACATCTACCTGGTGAACAGCTGTGGAGAGATTTACTTCCAGGGGAAGAAGAAGTTTTGTAGGACGTGAGACTAGTACTGTGGTAAGGAGTGTCAGATGTTTAAATACTATATGAAATACTCTGTCATTTTATTTAAAATAAATACACTGTTTTATTTAATTTTTTATTTATTTATTTGATTATATTTTATCTAATTTCCAGCAGATAGGCTACAGAATGATTTGCAACTTTTTAGCGTATTGCAGGTGGAATTAAAGGGAGGGGCATTCTCATTCTATAGAGCATTTGATTGGACAAAAATCTGTGTAGTTCAGGATGAGTCATCAGTATTTTTGCACATTTTAAATTAAAATTATTTTTTTTTATCTTTAAAAGATTTCTGATCAAAGTTTACTTACTTTTTTAAACAATTAGCATTATACTCAATTCAAAGATAATGTCAACACATGCAGTGCAACACATATGGACTAAAAGCCACAAAGCCTTTATTTTGTTTTTGTTAAATCATCTAAATTAATCAATCTGGCTTTTTGAAAAATCAAAAATAACTTAATTTTACAAATGTAACAAAAGAATCATATTTCAAATCAATGCTCATCAAATAACCCTAAAAAGTATATTAAGCAGCACAACTGTTTTCAGCATTGATAAAATCAGCATATTATACAATGATTTCTGAAGAATCATGTGACAGTCTGGCTGCTAGTAAATAAATTACATTTAGTACATTTGGTACAGTAAAAATGTAATATGTGGAAAAAATATTACAATCGATAATAACCTTTTTCTTTTTTGTGTATACAGTATGTATAAAATTAGATTTCAATAATATTTCAACATATTACAATTTTTACTGTATTAATCAAATAAATGCCTCGGTGATCATAAGAGACCACTTTCAAAAAATCTTATCAACCCCAAAACCAATAATATCATGGTTTATGATCCAATCAATCCTGATCGACAAAATCAAGCCCAATCCCACATTATTGCCCACTGAAAATAAACTTAAATGCATCATATTACATAAGGTAATAGTGTTGTGAATGCATGTTACACATGGGTTATAGTGTTTTTAGCTCTATACAAATCATTATGCCTCTGTTGTTTTTGGATAAACACATGTAATGAGCACAATTTAGATCTCAGTGACAGGAATCCTCTCTTCTGACAAGCATGGCCAAGATAACAGCAGGATGACTCGGGGATTATTTTCAGATTCAATGAGAGGTTTAGGCTAAATCCACACTCTGACATGGTTAACGGACAGCCAAAGAGAGCTTAAGTGATGGGGAAAACAGGACAGAGACTGAGAAAAAAGATCAAATGTGTGTAGTGGTTCAGTTGAGGAGAAGGCTAGCTTCAGAACTGCCTGTTCAAATGAGTGTTTACACACCAAACGAACACAAGTCTACTAGTAATTTTGTCCTCCACACGTTTATTCAGATATTATCCCCATGCTGAATTATAAAGGAATCAATATGTCTGGGTTTCTAACCTCTAGAGATGTTCCATAAGCCATGCCAGACACATTTTGCGTGCTAGTCGATGTTATTTACTCAATGTCAGAGCTGCATGATGTCACACCCGAGCTGACCGTGTTCAAGTACACAAGTCAGAAAAAAAGATGTATTTGTCCATTGATATCAATACCAGTCGATAAAAACACACGAAAAAGCAGTATTTTGCCCCAAAGTATCATGTCCTCAGATAGAGGTTGGTTAGTACTGTGTGCACCAGTTAGTTTAGATTTTAGACAGACAAACAGAAATGCTATAGTATATTATTGCAAAACAGTATATTATATTATAATAAGTAGTATATTACTGCTGTTTCACTTCTGTTAATGCACTGAGCAGGCTTTTTGGATTCTGAAATCAGGTTTGTTGTGCTTCCGCTGAGATTCCAATTCAAATTCGGAATTCTGACTTGAGGGGGCATTTCAGTCAAAAGTTCCAACTGGAAACTCAGAATTTCCAACTTCCGAGTACAAATGGAATATACCCTGTGTAGAACTTGTGATTATTCAATGGGACACACTTACAACATAATGTTTTAAAAATGTAGGCAGTTTTTACAGTGTTATTTACACATTTTGTCCATTTAAATATTTTGCACTTTAAACATCTACATTTCTGTTCAGTAGTACCTATGTATGACACAATTGAATTGTGGTGCTTCTAATTAAGTGATTATAATTCAGTTGCAAACATTTTACGGAATACACTAGGGATATGCATTTCCATAACTGAGGCCGATGCGATACGCATCTCAATGCATAGCCAGCGATACGATACATTGAAGATAAATATGAAACAGCTACTGATGCGATATGATTCATTCCTATTACGATGCAGTGTGATCCGATTTCGATTCAGTTCAACACAATGCAATACGATGCAATGAAAAAAAAAACATGATGCTATAATTTGATATGGTACAGATAGTTCGCTTTAATTTCTTTGGTAGCCAAGACCACACAAGTGTGGGTATCGGGACAGGCCTAGCTTCTGTCCACTTCACAGATCATCATCTTTACATGTTTTTGGATCCGAAGATGCTGTATTATTTCGGAAGATTTGTAACAGTGCCCTCTACTGTATAACAGGAATAGCTTGTCAATGGTGGGAAAGTGTTGTGTCACAAGCAAAGAAAAAAATACTTGTAAATGGTGGACAAAGCATTAAATGCCACACTGCATCCGGTAGTCTGTATAAAAATATCAACTGTGCTTCATTTGAAATCCTTCCCGTAGCATTTAATTTTGTTCTGTATGGTTATTGTCAGCTCAGAAGTGCTCAAGGATAAAGCCGCTGTTCAGTGTATCCTGTGGAGGCCAGCACTGAAGGACTCCTCAGAGATGCGAAGCCTCCGAAACAGGCGGGTGACAATTAGCAAGCGAGAGGAGAAGGTCCTGTTGAGTGTTTTGCTGTTGATGTCTCCGTGGCGGAGGAGCCAGCATACGTGTGCGGCCTGTGGAGAGACCACAGAGATTGTGGTGACCACGGTTCCTCTGTGCAGGCTGCCCCATGGTAGTTTTATTCTCATTTGTATTCTGCTTTGAGAAGCCCTCTTTGCCGCCAGGTCAGATATCCCTGCCCATTAACAAATGACAGGAGGAGTTAACTTGACTGACATGTTTATTGTTCTCGGGATGGTCCGGCCTAATGAGGCCCATCGTCCCAGGGTGCTGAGATTACGCTGGCATTAGAGGACACGTCCAAAGAGGTTCAGCTGTCCTGTGCCATTTAAACACGCCGACTGCACGCTTGTCCCGCTTGATGCCACTTTACCTCTGGAACTGTTTACCTAGACAGTGATAGCTTGTGAATGATTCGTGCTCTCGGCCACTAATCATTACGTGAGGGTTGATACTCCTGTTTACTCTAATGCTACACCTGATAAAGCACTGCTTTGATGAACTGCACCAATTAATGGACAGAGAGCTGAATTACTCAGACGACATTCTGACGTTCCAAGCACAAAACAGCTGTCTTTTGCGATTTGCGTGGAAAAATTTGTTGCAAGATTGCTGTAGGCTTACTAGTTGCAAGATTACTTCAATATGCAATGTTGGTCGATGATCTTAGTTATTTTTTTTTATAATGCAGTTCATAGATGACTTGATACAATGACTTGAATACACCTTTTCTGTGGTGAGCATGTTTTTAATTTACAGGGTAAAATGAATATTTTTAAAGTACAAAATGCCAGATTAAAACAACTGTGCTAATATAATAATTAAGAAAAAAGTCAACATAGAAGGGCATTCTTAGTTTCATCTTTGATGAAACACATAATATGTATGGATGAATAATTCATAATTTTTGTTAAATACATTTTTACATTTTTGGTGTCAGTTTAAAAAAAGTTTAAGTAACTGATTTCTATATTAATACATTTTAAATATTATTTATTCAGCAGTCATTACTCCAGTCTTCAGTGTCACATGATCCTTCTGAAAACATTTTAATGTGCTGATTTGGTTCTTAAAGCGACAGTTCACCCAAAAAAAAGAAAATTCCAAACCCCATAAGGACATTGTAAAAATAGTCCATGTGACATCTGTGGTTCAACCGTAATTTTATGAATCTACGAGAATACAAAACAGGCACAAAGAAAACAAAAATAACGACTTTATTCAACAACTTCTCTTCCGGTTAGTCTCCGTCGCCATTCATGAGAGTAGCATGACACACGCTTTTGTGAATGGCGGCGGAGACTGACTGGAAGAGAAGAAATTGTTGAATGAAGTCATTATTTTTGTTTTCTTTGCACACAAAAAGTACTCGTAGCTTCATAAAATTACAGTTGAAACGCTGATGTCACATGGACTATTTTAATGATGTCCTTACTACCTTTCTGGGCCATGAATGTGGTAGTACCCTTGTTGTCTATGCAGAGTCAGAAAGCTCTCAGATTTGATCAAAAATATCTTAATTTGTGTTCCGAAGATGAAAAAAAGTCTGTAACGACAAGAGGGTGAGTAATTAATGACAGAATTTTCATTTTTAGGTGCACCATCCCTTTAAGAAACATTTGTTATTATTAATGTTACCATTTCCAGGCTTTCCTCTGGTTTCTTGTTTACTACTTAGAGATATAAAGCTGATTGCCAAGGGTTTTAATTTCTTTCAGTTTCGCCATATGCTGGGGAAAGAAATTAACCCTCCCCGGTAGTCCGGTTGTGAAGTTTCACTACCGCCTTCCAAGATTAAGGATTGGTTGAAGAGGTTACACATTTGAAAGCAACTGCCAAGCGTTTAGCATCAGTTTTGTAAATATATTTTCCCATCCTTTTTATGTATTTATTGCCAATCTGTTTGTTTTCCTGCAGTATTATTATTATATGCTCCAGTGCATCAAAACAGACGGTACTTTTTGATGTTTGTCCAAGATAGCCAGGGATATATCTGGATACACCGTATGTTTTCAAAACTCACTGCTTTTCCACACGTTCCTTTTCCCCTCTTTTAAGACCACTACACATTTTGTATTATTATGAGCTGATGAGCTGAATCAGGTGTGTTAAATGAGGGAGACATACAAAATATGCAGTGGTTGGGGGTCCCCAGGACAGGTTTGAGAAGCACTGTTTGAAGAAATACTTTTGCTTCTTTCATTCTATCTATGGTAAGTGCATAGGTACTCTCCTGTAGTCTTGGGGCAAAGGCTCTATGATTTCGTGGCAAGATCTGGAGTGGAAGTGATTAATGAGCATCTTAATTGGTGCAAGTGTGTCTTCTTAGTCCTAGTGCATGCCTTCGCTCGACCCTGAACTGTAGTAAACCTTGAGGGTGGCCAGAACACAGGCTTTAGCTGTAACAAAGGGGAAGGCAATAATTATTCTGCAAGTGCTAGTCTTTTCTTCAGTTTTTTTAATGTCAAAGAACAAGATCCAAACCTTGTGATCATGGGAATAGATGTCTTCTCTGTCAGTGAATAACATTGTGAATGACCTTGATTTGATATAATTAACAAAACCTTTCCTGTGCTTAGATTGTAAGTGCAAACATCAAATCATTTATTATGGCTAAACAGAAAAATGTGTTTTAGGAGGATGATTACTGTAATTATTAAGTCTAATAAGTAAATTAAATTTTTGTCTTAAAATATATGATAGGAGAAATGTGAAAATATATATTTATATTCAAAATAACCATACATTGTGATATATATATAGAAATCTTGAAATATAAAAATACATAAATAAACCAGGCTATCAGTCAAATTCACCCCCCCACCCCCTTTTTGACCAATAAATCACACCACAGCATTCAAAAAGAACAATTACACTAAACAGAAGAAGACACTAAAATGCTAACCATTTTTTGTTCACTGCAGCATCAAAGTACAACAATTTATGAGAATAACAATGTATTTTTACTCCTGTATTATGTCATATTGTCCTATGTGTACTGTTCATTTTTAAATATCGCCAATGCCAGTATATTGCATCACCCCTAATTAACATTATAACAATATTTCATTATTTAAATATCACGATTGTTATTTTAATTTAGTTTAATTTTATTTCATTTGTTATTTGGCCTGGATAGTGAAAGAAAAATGGCCAACATGCAGCATGTATATGATTAATGATGTTTAAATAGATACCTCACGGAGTTGGTTGAGACGAGAACCAGGTTGTATGTCCTGGGGCCTTAAAAGATGAAAAGCTTGCAGCCTTGCACTAAAGTGGATATTTGAATTTTAAGTGAGTTTATACAGGTCATTAAACAGAACAACCTCTTCTGTCTTTTGAAAGACCAGCTCTGATGTGTCCAGTCACACTGAGAGATAAGCAATTAAACCATGCATTCAAAAATGTGTTTACTCACTCTCAGGTCATTCCAAAGCCATACAGTATTTGGAACTGTTTTGCATAGAACAAAAATGTTTTTTTTTTTTGTTTTTTTTGGAAACTTGAGCTTACAAGCTTGAAAAAGGATGGAAAATATTATAAAAGCCATCCCTACGAATCAATACACTATATTATACGTTTTCTGAAGATATACGATAGATTTGAGTGAAGAGCAGACTAAAATAGTTGAAAATCTTCCCCTCCAGTGATATGCTAACTGCTATCCCTTAAGCGTAAAACTCAGTGCTATTCAGATTAATGTATTTTAAATCTATCTTTAACATGCAGCTTATCTAAAGTGAAGATTCAGCTCGATATTGTACACATGGATTATTTTATTGCCAAAGGTGAAAAGCTGTTGACTGTGGTTGTTCTTTTAGAGCTACCAATAGGTAATAAGTATTTACCATTTATGACATGTCACCTGTGTTTAGCGGATCGATTCCACACACTGCAGCCCCATTCCTGTTATAGATTTCCTGTCATTTCAGTGATTGATGTAGAAGGATCTGAATTATTTCCCATTGTTCTGCCTGCATCTTGGAGGACATTACAAACTAATTCAACGCTTTCCTAAATAAGAGATGACTCAACATTTTTTGGAATCTATTTTCATTCTCTACACTGCACCATCTAATGCAGAAATGCCAGGAAATGAGAGTGGAATAGCAGCCGGCTGTTAATTTTGAGTTAACGCCGCTGAAGCAATGGACAACCGCACCAACCAGCCGTGCTTTTATTAATCACAAAGCTACTCCGTTGCCTCAGTTGAGCCACACTTTTGTTTATCAAGAATTGTCCCCAAACAATATGCAGGCCTTCTTAGTGTAGCATTAGGGGGTCGAAGAGATTACACGTCCTTTGCGCGCGTGTCCGGGTTTGTGTTCGTTTTTCGTGTACGAAAGAGTGTGTACACGCTGCTACTTTGTCAAGTTATTCTCTCAAGGAGAATAGTTGAACGCTCACATGACAGGAAACAGCAGGTGGTGCTTTGTTCGGGAAAATGCAGGCTCAAATTATGGCGACTCACAGCATGAAAAATATGGTGTGGAGACCACCTGCGTCTGCTTCTCAGGACAATGGAAACAGTGATTTATGAATAGTCTTTACTTATTTGGAGGCCTGAAACGAGGGCAGAGGCATTAATGTCATTGTGGTGGGATAGAAATTATGAATTGTGCTATGTGTCGTCGCTTTTCTGCAAAGCCAACTGGGTCATGTCACCCAACCAAAATATTCCAGGAGTGGAATTTACTTGATAGAAGATGCAAGCTTGGAGGTCCTTATCCACACCGCTGACTGCTCATAAATTATTAATAAAGAATCCTGTTTTGCAGGCTGCCAATCATCTCATGTAATGGTTGTCAGCTGGAGGTGCATGTAGCACAACGCTGTGAAAATGCCAAGGCGAACACTTTGTATAAATCGTCTAAATTGCTTGAAAATGTCATGAGCTGCTGGAACTCAGATGTTGAATAAAGTTATTTAAAAGAATAGAGGGATATTGTTGCACCGACTTTCTTATTAGTATCAAAGAGTTATGAGAAAGGGAGACCTGGGGCAGCTGTAACATTTTGAACATTTTCCTTCATAACGCACTGCTACAAATCTAGCTGGCCTCTTTTGGTATAAGAAACCGTAGCTGTGAGCCGTAGCCATTAATAGACTTATAATAAGAAAGGCTAGATCATAACATTGAAATTAATAGAAGTCATAGTGTTACAGTTGTGACAGTGATTGCTTGTAATTATATTAACACATTATCTGAAATAAGAGCATACTTCGAAGTAATATCATTTCTTTAATACCTATTAGTATCCCTTAATCATCTTCATTTTTATATGGTGCTATTTCTTTTAGCTGTAAGGAACGTTTTATGTATTTAAAGCAGAAGACATGGGGATACCTGAATTAATTTTAATTGTTTGAAAAAACACCATTGTAAAAAAAAAAAAAAAAAAAGAATATTGGTGAATATTGGCTGTATTCAAAAACTAGATACTTTCATCAAATAATGTTTACATTATTTGCATTACGTTACACATTTGCATATGCCTTTTTGTAACTTTTTTATTGCATCCAAACCACCATAATTAGTACTTTTGACTTTTGCTCATAATTGTCTTTTATTATTATTATTTATTTATTAATTATTATTATTATTATTATTATAACCAAATTTACGGTATTTACTAGTTGCCATATCAACACTACATATAGAGAAAAAAGTGTGCCAAAACTCAAAAGCCTTTTGAAGATATCGCTGAATATTTATTTTACCTTAGTAAAAGTAAATTTTCTGGCTGAAGTAAATTTTTCATCTCAGTTTTTAGTATTCATTTAAAATGAGACAAATCTGCTATTATTTTAATCTCCAATCTGTTATTTATCAGTTTAGATTTGTTAGTAGATTAGATTAGATGTATTATTATTATTTATTAGTTTATTAATGCTTCGCTGACTAGCAAAAGACACTTACCGGTTTTAAATTCCAGTTGCGTAGATGGGGAACGTCGTAACACTGCATTACAATGTGCCCCGCTATTATTAGAACTATGCTATTGTATGACAATAGCAATGTAATTTACACTATTTACTTTTATGGATTTTATTGAGAAACCACAAGAAACAGGTGAATAAAGGCTGTCAATGTCTATGAGAACTGATCTCATGTTCTATGAGAAGCTGTGTGTGAAACTTTGTTTTGAACTATACATTATAGCTGTGTCTTGCGATCAGGGCCGTCCAAAGCATGCTTGCAATGTGTTCATTGTCAAACTCCAAAATTAGATTATTTTTCATTCTTAAAAAATGGCATTATTTTATTTTATTGATGAAATATTTTAGTTTGTCTTGTATATGTTTTTCATTAGATCAGATAACATTTTAAGCTGTCATATGGTCATGTTACAATGTGCCCCACCTACGGGGCATGTTGTCACATTTCACTTCCTTTCTTTTCAGGTAAATAACGAAAAACGTATACACTGTAATTATGAAAAAGCGACATACTTGTACTACACAAGTGTGAAATTAATGTTAAATTAATCAAAACGTGTTAGGTTGTGCCCCACGCTCCCCTACTGCTCCAGTTTTGAATAGTCATCACAGGAAATGACATGACCATCATTACACATAAAAAAAGAAGAAGATTCCATTTTTTTTTGTTGGTTTTTGGAAATATTTTGGAAATATTTGGTTTTTGGAAAGTTTTTTGGAAATATTTACATATTATCTTATGCTTTATAATTATTACATCCACTTGTGGCTCTTATTTATTCATTAATTTATTATAAATTCAATATAAGACTACTTATTATAAACAAATGATTATCATTGTTTGAAGAATGTCCTGCAAATAATCATTGTGTACTTTCTCCCGTTGCAGTGCCATCGTTCTGGGGGCTTGTAAATTCTGCATGGAATCTGTGTTCTGTGGGGAAGAGACAGTCTCCAGTCAACATTGAGACGAGCCATATGATATTTGATCCCTTCTTGACACCACTGAGGCTCAATACTGGCGGACGAAAGGTAAACCATGTCTTATGTGATGTCTGCATGGCTACAGTGTCAGTGCGGTGAGCTGCCTGGGAAAAGTAAACATTGTTTCTAGTGTCAAGGTGCTATGATCAACTGTGAAAATGCTACTTTAGTGAAAAAAAAAATGCATCTAGGTCAGTGGTTATGCTAGATTCAGAACGGTTAGGAAAGTAAATTATGGTGCTTAGTTTGAATGACTATTTTCCACTGCTGTTTTTACAGATATCCTGCAGCGTCTCATGCTAAACTCCAACAGCATTTTTATTATTGTTATGCATGCAGCTTTGACCTCATATCATTCGAGATGGTTTGTCACACTGCAGGATGGTTTAAAATTAACTAGTTATAGATACATTGGAAGAAACAAGAAACCATTTTCACTCAGAAATTGCTAGTAAATTTCACAGGCATTTACAACTACACACTTTGAATTAAACATGCCTATATTTATATAAATTTTGTTTGTAAAAAAATCCATCTGCACATTATGCATCAACTAACCACATAAAATTGCCATAATTTGTTTGTCTATAGAGAGAGGATGGCATGTTTTGCATATTAATAAATCCTCTCTTCAAATGCATCAGCAGTGGGTAACTGAGGTCGTGCATGTGGCGGCACTAGAGGCAGAGATTCATACTCATACAGATCAGTCAATGACTAGAGAAAGGAAGGATAATAATCCACTGCATGGTAATTTGGCCAAAGCACTCTTGACATGCCAAGTCTTATGAAATAATTTGTTGCATTCATTGTTTGTAATTTAAAAGAATAGCAATTCACATTGAAACAATTTCATGAAAGGTGTTTGTCCTAAACTAAAAAAGGTCAATTGCTGTCATTTAAAGCCATTTACTAGATTTTTACTTGATAAATATATCAGCATGGAAAGTTCATGAGTTGAAAAGTTTAGATCTTTTTTTAGAGATCGTTTCAGATAACCAAGAAAACCCCCCTGTCCTCTGATTTCCTGAAACATGTTAGACAAATCATTTTTTCCACAGGAATATTTTGGTTTCAGTCATACTGGACTGTAGTCCTTGATGAGTGTGTTTGAAATCACTCCATATGTGTTTGAGTTTCTGTCAGAGTGGAGTTTACATTGCCAGGCTCTCCACAGCATGATAAATGGACTAATGAATAGTTAAAGGAAATTAAAATGACCTCAGAATAGAAAACCAATTAATCAGGCGCAGACATGCATCAAGGTTATGTGCTGTGAATTGAGGGAATCACAGTTATTAAATTGTCTGTATTAATTGAATATTTGCTCTGCTGTAGATGAGCCGCAATTACTTGAAGAGCTTTTAATGAATTTAATCACTCTGACAAGGGAGGAAGATGACAGTATCGTGTCCCTTATTGAAGTCTCCAATCAGCAAAGTGGAGAATTTGAGACATGAATGTGAAAAGATGCCACATGGAAATATATTCTCCCAACATCATTAGCTTTGGGGCGCAGTAGATATGAGATAGGACTAATTACCGAAACGAATCGGGCCACATGCCGTTTAGCATGGCATAGATGTACTGTAGAACATAGTGTAGTACATTGTCTCACTATGTGTCACCTTCCTTTGTCAGCGTTGGTAAAACGGGACAGAATTCCGCCCAGAGACAAACAATGACAGATACGATCTGCACACAGATTTTATTTAGTTACATGAATATCATATTAGATTACTCACTGAGTCAGCCTTGTCATTTCGATTTCATTAGCTTGGGTAGTTGACAGTGTGAGATACATTCTCTGTATAAACTGATGGCATCAGTTCGGCTATTAGTCAGCTTAAACAGGCCGATGTTTGAACTTAGGGACAACATGACTCTCGTGCAGATCACACACATATACATTACACACCAAAAGAGACTTGCCGTGATAAATAAACGTAAATGAACAACAGATTTTCTTCTTTTTTTTTTCCAAATGACTTGTTCTTGAGGGAACTTCTGTAAATCTGTTACTGATGGTAATGGTAATGTAGAGTGAGCCGGTCATTATCATCTGATTATGCAGGAGTGATCAAGACCTTAATGCAAAGCATGGGGTGTTTTGATCTCCCTGTTGGGGTTTGTTTTGCAATTAGCATTGGATGACAGTACATTATTCTAATTTTTATATAGCTACATACTTAGGCAAATACTTGGCCATGGAAAATTGTTTTGAGTTAAAACAGGCCAGGGTTTCCCAAGGGTTTGTGAGGGAACAGGGGATTCGTGAGTTAAAGAAAAGCTTAAACAAATCATAAAAAATGTAAAAAATCAAGTAAATAACTAGAACTGCACAATTAATTGAAATAAACAGATGTGGTCAACCCTCTACATTGCGAGTAAATCACTCACATATGCGACTAAATCTTACTCTGGGCGACTAAATGATGTCTAATATTAGCCAATTGCTAATAAATTCTCAGATTTTACTCGCCAGTGTGTGAGTTGGAGGTTAAGTATAAGTGTAGCACAGATATATTTTCACTCGCCG
>NW_015541083.1:10291-16530 GCF_001515605.1 Sinocyclocheilus anshuiensis | reverse complement strand
GAAACACTGAATGACCAAAAAAGCACCACCACCAGTCCGAAGTTCAGTTAAAATGACAAATATGCATTCATAAATTATCAAGTTTTAATTCTATCATTAACCCTTTAACGCATACGATCACACCAGTGTGATCAGTCTTAGCTGGTCCCTGAAGCATACGATCACACCGGTGTGATTAGAACGTTCAGTGCGTCACATCATCAACTGCTGAATTTAAATCCGCTTTCGCGCTTTGGCTGGCGCGAACCAGATCGGACGCGCTGAGCGCTTGTCATATTATCACAGATATTCAGTGTTTTCAACCATATAATGCTTATTTTAGGTCTCAGACATTTAAATACACATAAGTACTAGCAAAACCATACAGTTTGTAAAATACACGCTGATGTCTATGGAAACGGCAATAATGATCCTTACAAATATAATTTGACGACATGTTTTTATTGATATCATATACAGATTGTGTAGGTAACTATAAAGTTTACTCTGCTCTTCTCCCAGTTTACCGGAGTAGTTGTACCTACTTTAACATGTTTCGGGAGGAGAGGATGAATTTGCGTGTTGTAAATCCCACAGCTCGGATGCAGCGCGAACTAACATGGCGCCGCCCATCACCCGGTATAGATCAACTAACACGGTCGATATAAAAGTGTTTAAACTACCAAATAGATTTACTTGCACATATTTCAGGATCGTAATATCATATATTTCATAATATAGTGAGCATGTTTGTGAATATTTTGAATAAAACAGGAAAAACTTAATAAAAGCGATCCATGTGTCATACAGAGCTGTTGTGGCTGCGTTGTGTCACATGACAAGAATGATGCGTCGCCATGGAAACAATAAGGCAATACATTCTAAAATAGCGGTCGCCTAAAAAAACTCACCCTGGACTCAGCTAGAATATTTTAAACTCACGTGTGAAAGGGTTAAGTCAAGTAGTAATTAAGTGTGTCATTTGACATTCACACCACTGCTGTAGAATTAGGACATGCTATGGAAAATATTGTTACTAAGATGAAATGCACTTTTACTGAGACAAAGTTTATCAGTCTGGCGAGTAAACAAAAAAATGTACTAGCCAATGGCGATTCAATTGCCAAGGTGTCCGTAGAGGGCTGGTGGTTGTTATTTTAGTCTACATGACTGCGTGTTTCAGACTATTGCAATAATAATATGCAGTAATTATAATTTTATAATTAGTGAAAATAATATAAAAACGATTATTATTATTAAAAATTTAAAAAAATTATAATTAGTGAAAAATAATATTAAAAACTTTATTATTATTATTATTATTATTATTATTATGCTGTCAAATTATTGGAATATCAATTTAAAATCTAAGAGGGTACTCTAAGAAAATATTTAGTGTCAAAGGGCCAGTTTTACTAAACTGGCAAATTAGCGTTAGAGAGCAATTCCATAAAAGCGCCGATGGGAGGGGAAAATTCTGCGAGTGATTTACTAAAAATGCACACATTAAAGAACACAGCCGCAGCCGAATCATTTCCATAATGACCAGCGCAATCTACCAAGAGCAACGCAAATTACCACCTGCTTTAAGACATGCTTTTTTGAGGCGTTAAATAATGGTGCAAATACCAGTAATTTGACGAACGCAAACTTTAGTAAATCATGTTGCATGATTCATTTTAATACTGTCCTCCGATAAATTTTGTGTCTGAAAGGGAAACTCCTACAAATGTATATTTAATAAGGTCAGGTGCAAAAATAGCTGTGTCCGTGCCTTTTCAGCGCTAATTCTTCACTGCGCGTCTTTAGTAAATCCTGGCAGTACTATTTTAATGCCAAAAGATGGTTTGCGCTGGTGCAAAAAGTTTGGAAATCCCTGAATTGAAATATTAATTGGAATAATTATAGAAATTATGAATATTTATAACATTTTAAGGGATTACAGGAATAATTAATCTAAAAATTAAATGTTGTTTACTCACTCTCATGTTGTACCTGTATGACTTCCTTTTTCTGAGGAACACAAGAATATTTTGAGGGGAGAGAAAAATATCAGTAAATATTTTATTTTATTTTTTATTTTTTTATGTGCATATGATGAAAGACAGTGAGGCCCCAATGTTGTTTGAACCTCAGTGCTCTACAAAATATCTGTTCCACAAAAGAAAATCATAGCGGCCACTTTAAAATATCTGATTGCTCAGTGGAGCCTTGTAATAAGAGGTGATGGCAGTGTCAGTTAGATATAATATTCTGTTCGTTTGAGTTCAAGGATCAGTGATGTCATTTTTCCTGTAATTTACCCAGCGGGAGAAGGAGATTGAAACCGTTTAACATGCAAGATGCATGTATGACCAGATGGGGAGTTCTGCTGCCACAGGGAGAGAACGCTCCTCTTGCAGCACTGAATCAGTATAATTACACTGGGAACACAGTGGAACGAGAAACATGGAGCCATGGGATGACATCTGTAGTGATCTGTGGGAGCACACTGTTGGGGGTGTCCTATTACATATTCGGCCCCCTATTCTCACACATGTGACTTCCATGTTGGCTTTGTACCTGAATGTTTCAGCTCTTTTCACTGTTTGTTGCAAATGTTTGCACTCGCATACTAAACCGTTTCTGTACCCTTGTTGCTAGCGGTTTATATTTCATGAACCACGCACGCCATGTCAAGTCGCTCCTAGACTAGAATTTACATCCATTGTAATTCTGCAACTCTGCAGAATATGCCGCTTACAGGCATGACTGCTTCATTTCCTTTGCGAACTTCTCGTGTTGGCAAACCCTGGGGAACATTAGCATAAAATATGGAGTCAAATATTTTTGAATAAAAGTGCAAATGTAAAATATTTATTAGAGAAAGCATTTGCAAAAGATGCCTCAATATACACGTGCATACATAAAGCTCAGCTATGTTTTTCATGATGAATGTAATAAACCACAAAGGACACAGATGTTTATTGCTGAGGGTGAAATGCCTCGTGATTATGAGAATTGATTTAGTTATGCAAATTACTGATTCAAATTAATTAGACTCAAGTTTGTGTTGGCTGAAACTGCTAAGCTGTCACAGTATACAAAGCAGTTTGCGCATGAATATCTCAAAGGCTGCAATTATGTCTGTCTCATGGCCTCTTGCTTGTCAAGGCGCTGGATTTAATTACTGCTGGATTGCGAAAGCTCGAAGCCCTGATTCCGAGTCGGAATACGCAACCTAAGCCAGCGTTCGTAGCTCGTCCATCTGTGTGGGTGTATAAATTTGAATCATAAACATCGAGCTAAAAAGGATTAGAAAATAATTAGATTCAATCACTTGTGTCCGCAGGAAGGAGTGCTTGTAGGGTCCAGGGGTTGCGAGGCAATCTCACTGTAGCATGAGTCGCAGGAAAATGGGTCACAGGGAAAGAGGAAATGGATCAGCAGTCTCCTGTCCTCTATTCTCAGATCAAAGCCCGAGTGTTCCAGCACAGCAGAGATTCTGAGTGCGCCTTCTTGTTTGTGCAGTTCAGATCCTACTCCAACATTATGATAGCAGGGTTTTATTGAAATCTTCAGATCACTTTGTGGTTTTCGTTGTACCAAATAAGAACTACTGGGTGAAATCAATTGAATCTCAATTTCAAAGGACTATATTGGAATTATTTTCTTTTTATTAAAAACAATCAATTGTATTAAAGTTATTTATATAAAATAATGTTTTAAAAAATTGTTTTTGTTGTTTTATTTAGTCTTGTCTTGTTTTTGTTTTGTCTGGTTTTGTCTTTTTTTTTGTTTGTCCTGTCTTGTTCAGTTTTGTTTGGTATGGTTTTGTGTTTTATGTTTTGCTTTCTTTTTGTTTGGTTTGTTGTTTGTTTTTTGGTTTTGTTTTGAGTTTTGCGTCGTTGTTTGTTTACTGTATAAAACCTACTGAGCCGTCTAACTACGCTGTTGTATTCTATGTTAACATCCTGCCTGAACTGTAACCTCACAAGGGACTGATTTAGAGCACTCTACTGGAAACTCCATTGTTGATGTGACTTTTTATTGATATTTTTTTGTATTAAATAATTTATATTCCTAATCCATTTTCAACTCACTTTATCTGCTGTTTTTACTTCTTTTGGAACCGGTTTCGTTAGTGTGCCTCTCATTAGGTTTTGGGCCAGAGCTAATGATTGAACTAGTGTGGTAGTGTAGTATGGAGATCAGGGTGGTTGGTTTCTAAAGGTATTGCTGTTTAAATGTACATGACTATGAAAGATGCATGACCGTCCTCCCCCAGTAACACCTACATTTGTTCTGTTTCAGTCTTCTGTAAATGCTTTATGCATTGCCTTAGCGGCAGATGCACTGAAAGAATTATGCAACTCATGTAACAGCACAAACACATACAAAAATCAGTGCTCAGTGCAATTTGCATGCCGCAAAGTCCTGGTTCTGAGTACTGTGTTGTGGAGGATGCGGCAGACTACAGAGATTTGGCATACTTTGCTTAACCAATATGAATAAACCACAACTGAACTTTACATTATCTTAAAAAAAAGTTATTGTAGATTTTTTTGGTTTCATTCCATAGTAAATATATCCGAGTACTGCAGTATCTTCATTTCAGGTGTTCGAGTCTATGAGGCTTATAATGGTTGTACACTAATGGAATAAATATGTAAACATGCTGTGGACATCCTTCTGTGACTACTCTACATCCTTAATCTCAAGGATAATAGTTAAGACCTTCTCCTTGATCTTGTTTAAAGATGCTAAGTCATTAAGAACTAAACATTGGGTAACATCAGCAGTACTGTATGCGGTCTGATTGTTCATTATCTGTGGTCTTTAAAACACAATATATAGTGATTAGACAATTAACCTGTTGTCAGTTTGACATCAGTTTGAACATTACTCATGGTCAATTTGGAACTGTGACCAGGTCAGTAATCTTATTTAAAAAGATTATCTTACATGGTTATACATTTTACAACAGGGCATGGAGATATATTGATTTTTCTGGTGATCTTGAATATCGTGATTTTAATGCACTTTTTTTGGCCATTAAGTTTCCTAAAGACCCTATCATACTTAGAGTAGTAGCAATTACGATGTTTTAAAAGCCTCTTGCATTTAGCAAATAATTTAGCCAAAACTGCTTTAGGGCTAGTTAGTTTAGTTAATTTCCATGTACAGTATCAGTTCAAACTGTCATTTCAGTGAATTGATTTATAACTGATTCAGTGTTTCCTTTTTGATATAAATGCTAAAAAAAGGTAATATGTAAATAAGCATTGCTGGTTTTATGTTTTGATATATTGGTGTGTATAAATGATTCTTCGTTGTGTTTAGGGATGTTAATTTTAACCGGTTAACCGACCGTAAGAATTTTGACCGATTAATACAATGTTAAACAGTTTAAAAAGTCATTTAATTATTTATTTTTTCAGTAATTTATCAAAATATTTAAAAAGGTTTGCTGCATGGTTAAAATAAGCTATGCATATTAAAAATGTGTTTTTTAAGGAGAAAAAC
Organism: Sinocyclocheilus anshuiensis; assembly: GCF_001515605.1. Classification (NCBI taxonomy): domain Eukaryota; kingdom Metazoa; phylum Chordata; class Actinopteri; order Cypriniformes; family Cyprinidae; genus Sinocyclocheilus; species Sinocyclocheilus anshuiensis. Next base: position 11,046 of record NW_015541083.1, on the reverse strand, counting down.
ATAAGTCGCGTATAAGTCGCATTTTATTATTTCATTCAGAAATAGGCCTAATGCCGACGCGAAATGTTTACAAACATTATAATAAACACTGTAAACATAGCTAGGCTATTTTAGTTCCCCTCATTCCACAACAAATCCTTTCAATTAACAGTATTTAGAAAAGAACAAGAATTAAAAATATAAGAAGCTATAGCAAAACGACAAGCCAAAACGAATTCATTTAGGCTAAAACGAAACTGAAACCAACGTTGGGTCGCTCATTCCACACAAAATCAAATGTTTCCATATTCGCGATGTATTTGAATGGCAAATTATTATTTATTATGTACTTCACTGGCGTTCCAATATCCACGTAAAACAAAATAATCGGAATTGTAAAAGGTTTGCCTTTATTTGTGTATATTCACAATAAAAACAAATCTTTGTGCTTTTGTAAAATAAGCCTAAAGAAAAATAGGATGCCGCTTTCTGCTGTCCGTTTCCTTTCGCGCAGCACAAAAATGTACCGAAACTCTGCATACTAGGCTAATTGTTGCACAGTTTTTCTTTCATTTTCTTAATTTATGAAGTAAAAATATGTTTCTCGTATAAGCCTATTTATTCATTATATATTATGTTTTTCTCCGCTGGCAGAAGCGCTGCAGGTGTGTGATGTGATATGATATGATGATGACCATGTGAATCGTCTCGGTTACGTATGGTAACCCTCGTTCCCTGAAGGAGGGAACGGAGACATCACGTCGGATGACCAACGA
>NW_015541083.1:0-140 GCF_001515605.1 Sinocyclocheilus anshuiensis | reverse complement strand
CTTCCAGTGTCCTGTGGAAGCCACCTGCGCCCCTACTTTTTGGCGTAGGCCAGGGCTTGCACAAGAGGACCAGCTATTTTTTTTTCCTTTTTTTTTGCTGCTATGGCACTACCCACTGAGTAAGACTGGATAACACTGGG
>NW_015541082.1:317895-330717 GCF_001515605.1 Sinocyclocheilus anshuiensis | reverse complement strand
TCTGCTGCAGTGCAGTTAAATATCTTTTTGTTTCTCTTCATTTGACAGTTTTAGGCTGATAATGGAAATGTTACAGTATGGAGTTCTGCTTATGATTATGTCAGGTGAGAATGATTTCGTTTTTATATTTTTTCACAGCTGTTTATTACTGTGCACGAGAGTCACTGTTAAACGAAAGACTGCAGGACTGAACAAAAACTATTCATGCATCAGATCACTGTAGCAACTTCCCCACAGTCAACAAATTATACTTATTTAGAAATGTTATTTGAAATATTTCAATACTTTCTCATAAGCAGCTTCTCAAATAAATAGAGTTCTGGCATGAAACTCAAGATGGCGCAGTCCGATAGGTCTAACTCAATCTGACCTAATGACATCATCACGTCACAGCTGATTGGTTCTCTCCTGTATCGGTAGCCAATGAGCTCGCTACTCAGCATTCAAATATATGACTAGGGCTTACCTTAGCAGTTGCAGCTTGCTTCAGAAACCCTCCACCTTCCCCAGCTCCACCTTTATAGATCTGCTACGAGGTGATTCATGTATGCTATATGGGGGTTATTTCATGTATGTTATATTTACAGCAGCAATATTTCTTACATGCTCACAGCAGCATGTTGTGGATGTATTGGCAGTAGCAAGTCTCGGTACTTGCTCTGCCGCAGCAGCAGCAGCGTAGCAGATCTATTCCGCCAAGACCAAATACATCAACATTGTCATGTACATTACCATGCCAATCCCTCCAAGAGTTGTCATGACAGAAATGAGTGTATAAAGGTCTCGATTAATTAAGATACATCATAAAGAGCATAAATTCAAATCCTTGAGGGTTGATCAATCAGCAAGATACAAAACCTGTACAGTTGCCATACATGACATTATGAAACAATGTCCGGAAAATATAATATCATATATTTTACAATGCCCCCAGCAGCATGTTGTGGATGTATTAGCAAGTCTCAGTACTTGCTCTGCCGCAGCAGATCTATTCCACCAAGACCAAATACATCAACATTGTCATGTACATTACCATGCCAATCCCTCCAAGAGTTGTCATGACAGAAATGAGTGTATAAAGGTCTTGATTAATTAAGGTACATCATAAAGAGCATAGATTCAAATCCTTGAGGGTTGATCAATCAGCAAGATACAAAACCTGTACAGTTGCCATACATGAAATTATGAAACAATGTCCGGAAAATATAATATCATATATTTTACATAACACATTTTATTATAGCTGAACACATATTTATAAACTTTTATCAGACTTTATATATATATACATAAATACACAATAGACAGAAAGACAATGGATAATTTCTATGTATACTGTATGAATATATACATATAAATGTGAACATATATCATATAAATCTATTCAAATATTTATACATGCACAGTACTAAATTTTATTACATACACATCTATAGCTATATTAGTATGTTACTGAATATAAAATTACATAAATTATGTTATACAAGTAAACATATTTTTCAATATTTCAATTATATATGTATATTTATTTACCCTCAGCATGGTTTTGCAACAAGAAGTTCAGCATGGTTTTGCGACAACAACAACCTGATATAAAAAAAGTGCTGATCTGTGTTTGCTGTTCTACTACAACCCATTAAAGCTCTACAACTTTATTAAAGACCTTTACCCACTTTCTCATGAACAAAACACAATGTCACATCTGTTTGATGGAACTGAGGGGTTGCACACACATGCCTGCTGCAAATAATCACATTTATTCACTGAAGTTACAATTTTTAATATTCAGTATTTTAAATGTCTCTTATAGAATTAACAAACTAGGTATTTTTATAATAGAATTTCTACGTCATAACTTCACTATGCAATATGATGCAACAAGTGTAGCTTCCTTCCTTCCTTTCTGAGCTAGCAACTGATTGCTGAAACCGACTGAACAATGCTGGTGAATGTCCATAAACAATTCATCTTTCAACCATCCTCAGGCCCCACTTTGCCACATTGGGTCAATATTAAAAAAACACACATTGAAAGACATTATAGAACAAAAGCGGGGACGTGTAAAGTTCCTCTGGAGAAGGGGCTCAAATGTAAAAAAAGGGGCATATATATATAATTCTCAAATTCTAAAGTCATTTGCAAGTTCTTAAGCTTACACTTCACATAATAGGCCTGTTGGTGGCACTTGGGCTTCATTAAACCAACAATGATTGTGTCATCAAACGGTGTACCAATATGCAGTATGTACACACATGGTCAGAATTGTTGGTACCCTTGGAAAATATGATCAAAGAAGGCTGTGAAAATAAATCTGCATTGTTAATCCTTTTGATCTTTAATTAAGCCATATTTATCGGTTCTTCCGAGCTCACGTGTCAGAGAACGTGATGCCAGTTTCACAAGTGCTAATCTAGTCTGTACATGTCTGAATCGATGGTTATATCACTAATTTGCTACTATGCTATATTGCTATTATGTTTAAGTATATATATTATGTATAAGTAACAGAGTGAGTTTATATTTCATTACTAATTGGTTATTGTTATTTCTGTTTGTTTAGAACCACTCATACTAAGCTACACTCCAAACTACTCTGTACTACTCTGCCATACTCTCTGCTACCTGTACTACAATCATTCACTAAACCAAATTCAAGGACTGTAAACCTCTACAAGTCTTAAACCATTAAAGGTCAGTGGTCATTAAACCTGGAGGATCTCACAGACTCACCTGTACAGCATCTGGGTTTAGTGGTGACCAGCACTTAGCTTGGATCAGACAGACTGCAGGAGGAGGTCTGGAGTGGCTGTCATACATCTCTGCTAGTAGTACTATATACTACTCTCAGTCTGTTCAGGGACGCTTCACCATCTCCAGAGACAACAGCAAGAAACAGATGTATCTGCAGATGAATAATATGAAGAATGAAGACACTGCTGTATATTATTGTGCAAGAGAGACACAGTGATGAATACAGCTACAGTTCTGTACAAAATCTGAAAACAACCATATAAACAGCTCACTATATAAAACTTCAGTGAATAAATTAATTAAACTAATTAGATTTTTGCTTACACAATGCTATCAAATGTCTTCAGGAGACTTTGCATGGAGGCACGAGTCATATGGACTAATTTAACGATGCATTTAGTGAAGCTCTGCTGGTCATTATTTACTTTTGTTGAGAGCAACATTAATGCCCCATACAACAGAAATACAAGGTGATTATTATTATCTTAGGTGCAATTTTGCTATTTGACAATACAGTATGTAGGGTCAAGGTTTGAACCTGAGTCCCCTTAGACAAAGGGCTCTCTGGCTTTGTCCAAATACCCACACTTGCAGTCTTTGCACTTGACCACTTGATTACTTAAATGACGTATTTCCTGTATTTGGCCGAAGTCTTCAGGTGGGTGTGAAGACCACAAGTGTGTGTCGAAGTTTTCATTACCTGATGGGACACACTTATAGTGTTGTAAAAATGTGTAAAAAAAAAAAGTGTTTACACAGCTTTATTTTATCTTACTTACGCAGACTCCATGAAAAATCACTTCACTATGAGTGAGGACGTGTCTCAAAGTACACAGTATCTTGAAGCCAAGAGTCTGAGAGAAGAGGACACTGCTGTTTATTACTGTGCTCGAGAGACACAGAGACTCCATCTGATGAAGCAGCTCTACAAGAACTGACAGTAACTGAAGTGAGATGATGTTTAGCTTGATACCTTAATCCACATGTACATTATATCACTGAGAGTTTAATCTTGATTACAGTATAAATTTGTAAACTTTAGCCTTCTGCTTTCTAATGTGAATTATTTTCTTTCTTTCTTTATTATTCTATTCTATCTAAATAAAATTATACTTTCATTGCATGGAAAAACCTGAATTTTTATTTTTGGGTGAACTATATTTTTAAATGTGTATGTATGCTTGTGTGTTTCATTTTAAAAAACAAAAAGTTAAATGATACATTCAAATTAGAAATATGCAAATACTCTTTGCTTTGATGACTGAAAGCATGTTTAATAGTGAATTTAAACTCCCCTGTCCTCCCTGTCCTACTCCAACATCTTGAAGGATCTTTATCTAAGCCTTAAAATGCCACATCCAAGCACCAGTCCTCCAAAACCACTGTAAACATACTAACAACTACCAAAAACACCAATCATAAAAACATCTAACATTTACTGCACTCACACCAACGACAGTAACCGCCTGATTTCTTCACTAGTATGCCAGAATTAGGAAACGGTTAAAATTTTGAAGCATTGCTGCGAAATAACAAAGGAGCACATTGCTTTATCAAAGTTATTTGTATAGATGTTTTAGTTGATTTGATGAGTTAATGCAATTTGAAATGCATTTTCATAAACATACTGTACAATTACATGATGGCAAACCTCTGTACTGCCCTAAAAAGAAAATAAATGTGAATTATGTATTATATCAATCAGAATAAAAAAAAAATCTCAGTTCCAGTGTTGCCAGAGTTACCTTGTTTTTCAGAATATATGCAAATGTTATGATGTAGTAGGGAGGGTCACTATTACTTAAACTTTTAAAAGACTTGTGCTATAAAACAAAAGTCTCAGTCAGTGTTTGTGTCCAGCTGCAGTGAAGCTAAATATTTTACTCTGCAGTTCACAGTTTCGGTGTGATGATGGAAGTGTTACTGCATTTAGTTCCGCTGTTGATCATTTCATGTGAGAAACTCTTATTTTTTTCTGAATTGTTGAGGACATCCCACTGTTCTACATCATCTAACATGATTTGTTGCATGTTTTTTAGCTGTTAGTGGTCAGTCTTTGACCTCCTCAGACTCTGTGGTGAAAAAGCCTGGAGAATCAGTGACTCTGTCCTGCACTGTGTCTGGATTCTCAATGAGCAGCTATTACATGCACTGGATCCGTCAGAAACCAGGGAAAGCACTGGAGTGGATTGGGCGTATTGATGGTGGCACTAGCACTATTTTTGCTCAGCCTCTACAGGACCAGTTCTCCAGTTCTCTCCTCAAAAAATTATTTGATCCCCTGCTGATTTTGTACGTTTGCCCACTGACAAAGAAATGATTAGTCTATAATTTTAACGGTAGGTTTATTTTAACAGTGAGAGACAGAATAACAACAAAAAAATCCAGAAAAATGCATTTAAAAAAAGTTATAAATTGATTTGCATTTTAACGAGTGAAATAAGTATTTGATCCCCTATCAATCAGCAAGATTTCCTGCTCCCAGGTGTCTTTTATACAGGTACAAAGCTGAGATTAAGAGCACTCTCTTAAAGGGAGTGCTCCTAATCTCAGTTTTTTTACCTGTATAAAAGACACCTGTCCACAGAAGCAATCAATCAATCAGATTCCAAACTCTCCACCATGGCCGAGACCAAAAAGCTGTCCAAGGATGTCAGGGACAAGATTGTAGACCTACACAAGGCTGGAATGGGCTACAAGACCATCGCCAAGCAGCTTGGTGAGAAGGGGACAACAGTTGGTGCGATTATTCGCAAATGGAAGAAACACAAAATAACTGTCAATCTCCCTCGGTCTGGGGCTCCATGCAAGATCTCACCTCGTGGAGTTTCAATGATCATGAGAACGGTGAGGAATCAGCCCAGAACTACACGGGAGGATCTTGTTAATGATCTCAAGGCAGCTGGGACCATAGTCACCAAGAAAACAATTGGTAACACACTACGTCATGAAGGACTGAAATCCTGCAGAGCCCGCAAGGTCCCCCTGCTCAAAAAAGCACATACAGGCCCGTCTGAAGTTTGCCAATGAACATCTGAATGATTCAGAGGAGAACTGGGTGAAAGTGTTGTGGTCAGATGAGACCAAAATTGAGCTCTTTGGCATCAACTCAACTCGCCGTGTTTGGAGGAGGAGGAATGCTGCCTATGACCCCAAGAACACCATCCCATCGTCAAACATGGAGGTGGAAACATTATGCTTTGGGGGTGTTTTTCTGCTAAGGGGACAGGACAACTGCACCGCATCAAAGGGACGATGGACGGGGCCATGTTCCGTCAAATCTTGGGTGAGAACCTCCTTCCCTCAGCCAGGGCATTGAAAATGGGTCGTGGATGGGTATTCCAGCATGACAATGACCCAAAACACACGGCCAAGGCAACAAAGGAGTGGCTCAAGAAGAAGCACATTAAGGTGCTGGAGTGGCCTAGCCAGTCTCCAGACCTTAATCCCATAGAAAATCTGTGGAGGGAGCTGAAGGTTCGAGTTGCCAAACGTCAGCCTCGAAACCTTAATGACTTGGAGAGGATCTGCAAAGAGGAGTGGGACAAAATCCCTCCTGAGATGTGTGCAAACCTGGTGGCCAACTACAAGAAACGTCTGACCTCTGTGATTGCCAACAAGGGTTTTGCCACAGCTGTTCAAGAACTCATCGCGAGAAATGGGGCGGACATCGAAGTTACGCAAGCTGAACAAGGAGAAGAGCCTCTGAAGTGATATAAGGTCTAAAGTCCTGTCTAAAGTAAAAAAAAAACATGTTGCTATTAAAATGATTCTTTATTTCAAATCATACTTACAAATCTAAAACAAACACGCTTATAGTGCATTATTTTCAACGTGTTTATTGCTAGCATGGCAAAAATAGATTACCTTACAAGTAATTAGTGTGTGATGTAGTTGCTATGATAGCCTTACATGCTGATCTATGTAATTATAGTGAAATCACTTGAATGGTACACAAAAAGTGAATTTGTAAGTTCAATAAAGAAAAGCTAAAATGTGTTGAAAAGTGTGACAGTCCAAATTGACTGGCTTGGTCTGGGCGTCCCAAGCACAAATGTCAAGCTATTCCTAAGCTGGGGTCTCCAACACGGCACAATTTGTATATCTCCACAATCAAACAGGTCACCATCTCATTAGTAGAGACTCCAAAACCGGAAATGGGTGTCTGAGAGAAAGGAGACATTCAAAATGTGTAAAGTTGGGGGAGGGGGGTCCTCCAGTACCAGGGTTAAAAAGTCATTGAAGTAACAGTTGATGTATCAGTTGCATACATTAACCCTGATTTTGATTCACTACAGTAGAAAAACAAACCGTAACAACAACAACTGACTAGAATCAGCTTGGTTTTCTCAGAAATATATTTAAACCTCTCTGCCCACCATGTGTCACTCCTTTATCCTCACTAGCCTTTAGCCGGGGCTCAAAATGTCACATCAAAGCATCAGTCTAACAACAGCTGTCCACAGACCTCATATCAGCTATCACAAAGCTAACACTTACTCCACCCACATCAGTAATACAATATACAGACTGAAATATCCACTATCATTAGTAATAATAAGAACTAATACAAAAAAAAAAACATTGCTGAGAAATGCAGAAATTCAGGTTCAAAGACAACAAGGTGTGAATATTGCTTCAAATCAATCAGAATTTAATCAAAAATATTTTAATTAATTTTCCCATTGTTTCCATACTTACCACATTTTGCCTTTTTAGGGCAGATACAGTGTATGCAAATGTCATGATTTAGTCAGGAGGATCAGTCTCACTCAAACTCTCAAAGGACTGTGTTATAAACTGGATCCTCGGTCAGTGTTTGTGTTTTGCTGCAGTGCAGTTTCTCTTCATTTGACGGTTTTAGGGTGATAATGGAAATTTTACAGTATGGAGTTCTGCTGATGATTATGTCAGGTGAGAATGATTTCACTTCTCCAGATTGTTGTCACTTAATTTTTCTATACAATTTAACATTACTTGTTCCATGTTTTTCAGCTGTTAGTGGTCAGTCTTTGACCTCCTCAGACTCTGTGGTGAAAAAGCCTGGAGAATCAGTGACTCTGTCCTGCACTGTGTCTGGATTCTCAATGAGCAGCTATTACATGCACTGGATCCGTCAGAAACCAGGGAAAGCACTGGAGTGGATTGGGCGTATTGATGGTGGCACTAGCACTATTTTTGCTCAGCCTCTACAGGACCAGTTCTCCAGTTCTCTCCTCAAAAAATTATTTGATCCCCTGCTGATTTTGTACGTTTGCCCACTGACAAAGAAATGATTAGTCTATAATTTTAACGGTAGGTTTATTTTAACAGTGAGAGACAGAATAACAACAAAAAAATCCAGAAAAATGCATTTAAAAAAAGTTATAAATTGATTTGCATTTTAACGAGTGAAATAAGTATTTGATCCCCTATCAATCAGCAAGATTTCCTGCTCCCAGGTGTCTTTTATACAGGTACAAAGCTGAGATTAAGAGCACTCTCTTAAAGGGAGTGCTCCTAATCTCAGTTTTTTTACCTGTATAAAAGACACCTGTCCACAGAAGCAATCAATCAATCAGATTCCAAACTCTCCACCATGGCCGAGACCAAAAAGCTGTCCAAGGATGTCAGGGACAAGATTGTAGACCTACACAAGGCTGGAATGGGCTACAAGACCATCGCCAAGCAGCTTGGTGAGAAGGGGACAACAGTTGGTGCGATTATTCGCAAATGGAAGAAACACAAAATAACTGTCAATCTCCCTCGGTCTGGGGCTCCATGCAAGATCTCACCTCGTGGAGTTTCAATGATCATGAGAACGGTGAGGAATCAGCCCAGAACTACACGGGAGGATCTTGTTAATGATCTCAAGGCAGCTGGGACCATAGTCACCAAGAAAACAATTGGTAACACACTACGTCATGAAGGACTGAAATCCTGCAGAGCCCGCAAGGTCCCCCTGCTCAAAAAAGCACATACAGGCCCGTCTGAAGTTTGCCAATGAACATCTGAATGATTCAGAGGAGAACTGGGTGAAAGTGTTGTGGTCAGATGAGACCAAAATTGAGCTCTTTGGCATCAACTCAACTCGCCGTGTTTGGAGGAGGAGGAATGCTGCCTATGACCCCAAGAACACCATCCCATCGTCAAACATGGAGGTGGAAACATTATGCTTTGGGGGTGTTTTTCTGCTAAGGGGACAGGACAACTGCACCGCATCAAAGGGACGATGGACGGGGCCATGTTCCGTCAAATCTTGGGTGAGAACCTCCTTCCCTCAGCCAGGGCATTGAAAATGGGTCGTGGATGGGTATTCCAGCATGACAATGACCCAAAACACACGGCCAAGGCAACAAAGGAGTGGCTCAAGAAGAAGCACATTAAGGTGCTGGAGTGGCCTAGCCAGTCTCCAGACCTTAATCCCATAGAAAATCTGTGAAGGGAGCTGAAAGTTTGAGTTGCCAAACGTCAGCCTCGAAACCTTAATGACTTGGAGAGGATCTGCAAAGAGGAGTGGGACAAAATCCCTCCTGAGATGTGTGCAAACCTGGTGGCCAACTACAAGAAACGTCTGACCTCTGTGATTGCCAACAAGGGTTTTGCCACCAAGTACTAAGTCATGTTTTGCTTGGGGGTCAAATACTTATTTCACTCATTAAAATGCAAATCAATTTATAACTTTTTTGAAATGCGGTTTTCTGGATAATAGAAATGATGGTTAAGGGTCAAATAAAATGAAAATTTGCATTGAAGTTAATGTTGTCAGTAAATGTTAAAAAAACTACCATGGTAAAACAGAGTTCCAATGTCTAAAAAAAATAGGGATATCTATTTAACACATGCAATTAATTATGGGGAAAAAAATAACACGTTAAAATTATTAACACTTTAAACGCACCTTGACCTGGCCCAGTAACGAACACAATGCAGGGCAACGACTTACTGCGTGATGAAGCCTATTAGGATGCATTTAAAATGCCACTAACATCCAAGATATGCGGAAAAAAGCCTCATATGGGCATGTGTATAAATCATATTTAGCAGTAGGCCTATCACATGAGCAAAAGTGCCCCCCCCCGAATGTCTGCATGATTGCAAATGTGATATTCATTTTATACAACAGTTCAATAAACAATAAGTTAATAGTGTTACATTTTAGATACAGTATTGTCGATATTGTTTGTTTTTGTTCAATTTCGCCCAATTGTGTCAAAGAAAGATAAAATAGAGTTGTAACTTGTGCAATTTGAAGGAATCAGTTGAGTGGATGGCTGAACAACTCACTCATTAAGACTGATGCCACCTAGTGGTGGTTTTAGTTTCATATTTAAAGTATCATTTCATTTTTCATTCATATTCATGCCACCTCTTGAGTTGCATTAAACAGTCTGTGTAAATATATGCTACTTCATGTGCAGCTTCTGAAAAAAAGGTGGACAAAAGGTTATATGGCCACATTGTAGCCTTAAAAGTTTGTGTAATAAATTCTATGTTGAACCAGAATATTTATTTCTAAAGCTACCTTTTTTGCATTTTAATGAGTGAAATAAGTATTTGATCCCCTATCAATCAGCAAGATTTCCTGCTCCCAGGTGTCTTTTATACACTGAGATTAATGAGATTAAGAGCACTCTCTTAAAGGGAGTGCTCCTAATCTCAGTTTTTTTACCTGTATATGTCCACAGAATGGGCTACAAGACCATCGACAAGCAGCTTGGTGAGAAGGTGACAACAATTGGTGCGATTATTCACAAATGGAAGAAACACAAAATAACTGTCAATCTCCCTCAGTCTGGGGCTCCATGCAAGATCTCACCTCGTGGCGTTTCAATGATCATGAGAACGGTGAGGAATCAGCCCAGAACTTCACGGGAGGATCTTGTTAATGATCTCAAGGCAGCTGGGACCATAGTCACCAAGAAAACAATTGGTAACACACTACGTCATGAAGGACTGAAATCCTGCAGAGCCCGCAAGGTCCCCCTGCTCAAAAAAGCACATACAGGCCCGTCTGAAGTTTGCCAATGAACATCTGAATGATTCAGAGGAGAACTGGGTGAAAGTGTTGTGGTCAGATGAGACCAAAATCGAGCTCTTTGGCATCAACTCAACTCGCCGTGCTTGGGGGAGGAGGATTGCTGCCTATGACCCCAAGAACACCATCCTCACCTCCAAATATGGAGGTGGAAACATTATGCTTTGGGTGTGTTTTTCTGCTAAGGGGACAGGACAACTGCACTGCATCAAAGGAACGATGGATGGGGCCATGTACTGTCAGGGCCAGGGCATTGAAGCCAGCCAGGGCATTGGAAATGGGTCATGAATGGGTCTTCCAGCATGGCAATGACCCAAAACACACGGCCAAGGCAACAAAGGAGTGGCTCAAGAAGAAGCACATTAAGGTGCTGGAGTGGCCTAGCCAGTCTCCAGACCTTAATCCCATAGAAAATCTGTGGAGGGAGCTGAAGGTTCGAGTTGCCAAACGTCAGCCTCGAAACCTTAATGACTTGGAGATGATCTGCAAAGAGGAGTATGACAAAATCCCTCCTGAGATGTGTGCAAACCTGGTGGCCAACTACAAGAAACCTCTGACCTCTGTGATTGCCAACAAGGGTTTTGCCACCAAGTACTGATCATGTTTTGCGAAGTGGTCAAATATTTATTTTACTCATTAATATGCAAAACAATTTATAACTTTTTTGAAATGCAGTTTTCTAGATTTTTTTTGTTATTATTCTGTCTCTCACTGTTCAAATAAACCTACCACTAAAATTATAGACTGATAATTTCTTTGTCAGTGGGCAAACGTGCAAAATCTGCAGGGGATCAAATCATTTTTTTTTCCTATGTAGGAAGAAATGCAGGACAAATGAGTAATAGTACAGAAACACTTCAGCTACTATTAACTACTCTGGAAACAAGAATAACTAATCATTAAGTAATAACGAATTTAGGCTTTAGACTGAGTTGATTTCTTATTAGATAATCAATAATTACTGATGTAGATTAAACTCATTCAGAACTAATTCATAACTATGACAAATTATAAAGAATTACCAGTTAATTACTAACCACATTATTAACATGTGTGAGACACAAGCAATTTTCTATTTTACTGTGAACATGGTCATAAATAAAATATATAAATACATAAAATAAAAGTGACAGTAATAAAATAACATTTTTGAAACAAAAGTGACAATAATGACATTGTATGATTTGAGAAAACTGGATTTGGATTAAATAAAAACATATGCAATTAATTGGTAATCATCTATCATAGCCTAGTGAATAAGAAGTAACAAACAATACATTTAAAGGCAGACATGGTTACAGAGGTTAATAAGGGCACAGAAATGCAAATGTACCTTTAGAGGGCACCCTATGCAAACCTACTTCTATTTGTCTTCCTCAAAAGTCTCCAAGCTATTCATCTCCACACAAAACTTGTTTTGCTTGCTCTTTTCATAACAGGACAATGGATATTGTGTCTAAACTGGGTTTTGTCTTCATGTTTGCTTTCACAGAATGTAAGAAGGACTCTTGAAAACCTGTTGATGATCAGACTTATTCATGTGCACTGTTGTAAATGTTAATGTTGAACTGTTTGTTTTTCTTAGGGAGCGTGATGGATTGTAGCGTGGTAGAAGACTAGTTAGGTACGCAGGAGCTAACCCATAGTACTATATACTACTCTCAGTCTGTTCAGGGACGCTTCACCATCTCCAGAGACAACAGCAAGAAACAGATGTATCTGCAGATGAATAATATGAAGAATGAAGACACTGCTGTATATTATTGTGCAAGAGAGACACAGAGATGAATGCAGCTACAGCACTGCACAAAATAAGCTATTTGTATGTGCATGTATTTACCAAAATACAACCCACTGAAGCTCTACAACTTCACAAATTCAATTTTATCTCACAGATCACAAATAACTTCTTACATATTATTACATAATTACATATTATTGTAATTGACTATCGATAAACCAATAAAAGACACATTTATACCCATTTATGACCAAATACCCTCTTTATAGGGAGTATTGTAAATGTAAAAAAAAAAAAAAAAAAAAAAAAAACA
>NW_015541082.1:307434-317828 GCF_001515605.1 Sinocyclocheilus anshuiensis | reverse complement strand
GTCATGTTCGGTTCACTTAGTTTTGTCGTGGCCACGACATAATAACTCGTGGGAACGTGATATTATGTCATGGCCTCGAGATCATTTTGTCGAGGTAACGACATCCTTATATCGTGGCCACGAGATGCTATGTTGAGGGAACGACATCCATTTCTCGTGGCCACGACTTCTTATTTTGAGGGAACGACATATTTTTCTCTTGGCCACGAGTTTAATGCGTAAACAAACCTGCGTGACAGCAACCCCGGATTATCAGAGATGGATTCATTAATATTTTATTTTGAATTATTACATTATTATATTAGTAAATGCTCGACATGCCAATAAAGCTTTGATTATGCTGACTGGATTTTTTTCTGGAATGCAGTTTATATTGAACATATATTTCATTTTATTTCGGCTAATTAATAGATAAACTTTATTGGCATAATTGTCAGGCGTTTATTTACAAAATATATGATAGGCTAGCAAATGCTAGCATAATTATAAAATACGTTAACTAGGTAAAGCGAAACACAAATTGAAAAGGGAAATAAGCATATATAACAATAAATATAAAAATATAGCCCTAATAAGTTAATGTAATAATAAAAATAATAATATACAAATATTAAATTAAATGTTTAATGTTAATAAAAATGTTTTATCTATTTTTGATAATCCCGGGTTGCTATGGTCACTCAGGTTTGTTTACGCATTAAACTCGTGGCTACACAAAATATGTCGTTCCCTCAAAATAAGAAGCCGTGGCCACGACAAAATGATCTCGTGGCCATGACATATTATCACGTTCCCACGAGTTATTATTATGTCGTGGCCACGACTAAACTAAGTGAACCGAGCATGTCACCTTACGGGCACCGTACAAACCAGTTTATATATTTGTGTTCAGTGTCTTATTTCTTGCTGAACTGTACAAACATAAATCAGGTTGTAAAAAAAAATAATAAAAATAGCTCAGTAGGCCTACTTTGAGTGACTGATTAGCATTCTATACTTGATTATTTTACTCTATGCAAATCTGCTCAGGGTTTCCGGGTGTTTTAAAGAGAGCCGTTTGTATTGTTTATCTCCCAGTAGAGCAGAGAGAAATCAACACAAATCATGTTTCCGACATCTTTACTGCTGCCATGTAGTTTTGGATTTTGTTTTCCCTTAATAATAAAAACCTTCATTTAAAAACTGCATGTTGTGTTTACTTGTGTTATCTTTGACTAATATTTAAATTTGTTTGATGATCTGAAACATTAAAGTGTGACAAACATGCAAAAAATTAAGAAATCAGGAAGGGGGCCAACACTTTATCACACCACTGTACATCATCAAAATTCATCAATGTTGTATAACCCAAATAAAGTTTATGTGAAAAAAAAATTGTTTTAATGATTTATACATTTCTTAAAGCCAATAAACACAACAATACATAAACTGAAACATTTGAGTTTAGTCTGTTTGCCTTTTAAGTTATTTGTACTTAAAAAACAAACAAACAGTTAATTCAATGAGAAGACCACATTAGGTGAACTCAATTAAACTGAGTTGTCAATTTCCCATTACTCAATTAAACTGAGGGAATCACTTTCCTAAAATCATTTGAGTAGTCTCAACTTATTAGGGTTTACAGTGTATATGTGTCTAAAAAAATAAATCATTTATGATTATATTATCATTAATGTATTGATTCTTCAAACACGACACAGGATAGTTCAACTCAACTAGTAAAAAATTAAACACAAAAAAGTGTTACCATTTGGCCTATGCAAAGCAAAGATGCAAGCCCTGTATGAAAGCATTTTAGCTCACTGAAATTCAAGCTTCAAAATCATATTTAACTCAGGTAATGATATGCAAATATTCACCATGAGAGAATAAGAGTGTCAGTTTCCTCCAGCAGAGGGGCAGTCCACTAACACGGATAAAGCTGTGTGGATTTACTGTCTGATTCTGAAATCAATCATGAGTCAAACTCTACTCATTTTATTTGCTTTTTTGCCATGTGAGTTGATTCATTCAGTCACATCGGTGTGAATCTTTTTGCTGCTGACTGTATTTATACAAATACTTATCTAGTTAGAAACAGATGAAATGAGATTGACTCTGTGTTGTTCTCTTTTACAGATGTTTCTGGCATCTCACTGACCTCGTCTCCTGCACAGACTAAAGCTCCTGGTCAGTCGGTGAGGTTGTCCTGTCAGATCTCTGGATATGCCCTCACAGACTATGGCACAGCTTGGATCAGGCAGCCTCCTGGAACAGGCTTTGACCTGAACGCAAACAACCTTGCTGTCTATGGGAGGGTCAGAAAGCTCTACAATGTAGTCAAAACTATCTTAATTTGTGTTCCGAAGATGAACTAAGGTCTTACGGGTTTGGAACAACATGAGGGTGAGTAATCAATGACAGAATTTTTATTTTTGTGTGAACTATCCCTTTAAACAATAAACATAACTAATAATAGAAAACAATATAGAAACTTATAGCACTTTGATTTATAAAAGCTCTTCATTCATGTATTTTTGTCTTTTATTCCACAGGTGATGAAATCCGGTTGGATCAGTGTTTCTCACCTGAGAAACAGTGAAGATCTCCTGTAAAATATCTGGTTTTACAATGACAGACTACTTGATGCACTGGATACGACAGAAACCAGGGAAAGCTCTGGAGTGGATTGGGAGAGTTTACACAGGTGCACTAATGGATGCTCTACATCAATGTAATTTATTTATTTTTATTCCACAGGTATCAGTGGTGATGAAATCCGGTTGGATCAGTCACCTGCTGAGATCAAGAGACCTGGAGAAACAGTGAAGATCTCCTGTAAAATATCTGGTTTTACAATGACAGACTACTTGATGCACTGGATACGACAGAAACCAGGGAAAGCTCTGGAATGGATTGGGTGTATACAGGGCTGGACTGGGGCAACAATTTGGCCTTAAAATGGAGTAAATGGGTTTAATAAATAAAAAATGACATAAAAAATAATGAGAGATATTATTGAATGTCCTGCAAATAGTTAACAGACTTAATCTTGCATTTTTGTCACATAGAAATGCACCTGACAGTAAAGCACTGATTTTTAAAGTAAATTTACTTCTGTTAAATTGTAATCATTTATGCACCATAATGTTGTTCTGAACCTATATGACTTTCTCTCTTCAGTAAAAGAAATTTTGAAGAATGTTGGTAACCAAACCATTGACTTTATAACATAAAAATAAATTAAATAATTCAAATGATCTGTTATGTTCCACAGAAAGAAGTCATACAGGTTTGGAATGACAGTAACATTAGTAAGGAGTTAGCACTTAATTTATGTAAGACACTGACAGGCCTATTTATAATTCATCAAGCTCTAATTGAATTAACATTTTACTCAGTTAAGATTCATTACAATGATTAAAATGTTAAACTATTAATAAGATCATAATCACAGTAAAACATGCTCCTTGTTTTAGTTTATAAAATAAATAATAACAAACTATACAATTTATAATAAAAAAATTGTGTAAGCACATGTAGAAATTATGAAAACAACGTCTATGAAAGTGTTTTATATTTCCTAATATTTAATATAAGTAATAACAGCAAAATTTTTGTATAACACTATTCTGAGTCAAATCTGAATGGATCAAGTGACTTGCAGTTTATCAGAGCTGCAGAAGCGCACGGCTGGCAGATGCACTGTTTAATCGGGTAGCACCATTGCATCACACATACATTTGGAGTATTTGCCTTTTGCAGTTATCGATGTGCTGCATTTTAAATACAGTGCCTTGTATAGGGGAGGGGGGAGATCTCCTGACTGGCCCACTACTCGACTGGGGAAAGTCCCTATGGTCAGAACATGCCTGGGTGTATATCTGGCTCAACTGTATATTATGCTCAGTCTCTACAGGACCAGTTCTCCATCACCACAGACACCAGCAAAAACATGCTGTATTTAGAGCTGAAAAGCCTCAAGACTGAAGACACAGCTGTTTATTACTGTGCACGACAGTCACAGTACGACTACAAGGCTCAACAATAACTGTTCATGCATAAGATCATTATTGGCCTGGTGGCAATTTTATATGCCTCCACAATGATATGAAATAAAGGAGTTGATTTAAACAGGTACAAAAGAAAAAATGTTCAAGCCTTTCCAAAACACAGACATAAAGCTCAAACTGAAAAAAAAAAAGTGAAAACTGGATATTTTTGACAGACATTCTGTCCTCCCGTCATTTGAAAATAAACTATACAGACCGAATAAACCACTGAATGAATAAAGAAATAAATAACACAAATCTATAGATTATTGGGGAACGTGCTCAAGCACTGACCACAGTCTGGTCATAGGTCAAACTAGATAGTCACTAAATCATTTTGTGTGGCATCATCTTTCATTTTTTATGCTTCTTTTTTACTTTAAACCATACTCAACATGCAAATTCAACTCCACCTCGCTCTTACGCTAGCATAATAGACTTTATTATCTCTGTGTTTCACATGGTGTTCAATATTTCAGCTCAACCTTTCAGTAATCATGTTCTCTACAATTTTTGTACTGTTGATATGGAAACATATAATAAATGACACAATTTTCAGATGGAACTGAGCTCACCCAGCCAGGCTCTGAAGTTGTGAGGCCTGGGGCATCGCTGATTATCTCTTGTAAGGTGTCTGGATACTCTCTTACAGAGAATAGCTATGCAACAGGATGGATTTGACAACCCATAGGAAAAACATTGGAATTTATTAATTACATCTGGGGAGGTGCCACCATTACTCAGAGAGATTCTTTGAAAAGTAAGTTTAATATCACAAAGAATACCACCAGCAGCATGTAACTCTAGAGGGAAATAATCTGCAGACTGATTACACAGTTATGTATTAATTTAATCAAAAATATTTTAATTAATTTTCCCATTGTTTCCATACTTACCACATTTTGCCTTTTTAGGGCAGATACAGTGTATGCAAATGTCATGATTTAGTCAGGAGGATCAGTCTCACTCAAACTCTCAAAGGACTGTGTTATAAACTGGATCCTCGGTCAGTGTTTGTGTTTTGCTGCAGTGCAGTTTCTCTTCATTTGACGGTTTTAGGGTGATAATGGAAATTTTACAGTATGGAGTTCTGCTGATGATTATGTCAGGTGAGAATGATTTCACTTCTCCAGATTGTTGTCACTTAATTTTTCTATACAATTTAACATTACTTGTTCCATGTTTTTCAGCTGTTAGTGGTCAGTCTTTGACCTCCTCAGACTCTGTGGTGAAAAAGCCTGGAGAATCAGTGACTCTGTCCTGCACTGTGTCTGGATTCTCAATGAGCAGCTACTGGATGGGCTGGATCCGTCAGAAACCAGGGAAAGCACTGGAGTATATTGGGCGTATTGATGGTGGCACTAGCACTGTTTTTGCTCAGTCTCTACAAGGCCAATTCTCCATCACAAAAGACACCAGCAAAAACATGCTGTACTTGGAGATAAAAAGTCTGAAAACTGAAGACACGGCTGTTTATTACTGTGCATGAGAGTCACAGTTATGCAAAAGACTGCAGCACTCATCAAAAACCTGCATGCATGGTGTTTGTGAAGTCAGTCAGACGTGACTAGAACATTCATACCCCTGGGGAATTAAAGTCAATTATCTGTCAGCTTTATTGGTCACTTTCCCACACAAATTAAATATGATATGTTTTATTATGTTTTAACATGTTTTAAATACATATGCAAACTAATTCAAATAAAGACCATCAGAATACAATGCACTTACTGATGATTTAATGAAGGAGCCGGTTTTGCAGAAATATGGATTGTTATATTCATAATGTAACAAATAATCAAACTACATTACAAGACATTTACTGCAAGGGCACATGTGAAATCATTTTAAAATTGTTAATGTCTGATAAACTGATATCTGCTGGTTTCATTGGCGAGAAGCATGAAAAAAATCATTAGAACTATCCAGTGAAATATAGAAAGTCATAATCACTTGAACATTGACAAATATAAACAGAGCATGAAAAACTCTGTAAAGAGTACATTCTTACAGATTTCATTAAGTTTTGTCAGCAGAAAAAAAAGTACACAAAATGTTTTGCCAGGCAGATTAAAATGTGCTAACATCTACTGTAAATAGATTGGTTCTATTCAAGAAAAAAAATCAATGAATGTATGTATCAACCTGACTATAGTAGCTTACAGTAACAAATGTGTTTTCTTTTAGACAGTGGCAACTGAAGCACTGACTGGGCTGCAAGAGAGTCAGTGAGAGTTCTGAGATTTAGAGATTTCAGGTGGTTCACCTTTCTCTTTGTTTCAGCCACTAGATGGCACCCCAAGTATGCAAAGTATTTCTCATCACACTCTATTTAGAAACACAAATCCCTCCACTCCTCCCCGTCTGCAGCATTTCTACCACAACTTCTTTTGACAACAGGTTAATAATGAAGCAGAGGACGATTTTCTTTGTTGTGCTAATTATCTTTTCATTACATGGTACTGCAAAAAGATTGTTAAAAAACTTACAATTTTCCAGTGCACACTATAATTTGCACAGTAATATGCAATAATGATTCTAAATTCTGCTGTTTTCTCAATTTTCAGATTGCAGGAGCCAGACACTGGTGGAATCTGATGCAATAGTCATTAAACCAGGAGAGTCACATAAACTGACCTGTTCTGCTTCTGGTTTTAACTTTGGTGGCTCCTGGATGGCTTGGATCAGACAGGCTGCTGGGAAAGGACCAGAGTGGGTAGCAACATTATCTGATGGCAATAGCTATATCTACTATTCTGACAAGGTTAAGGGACGATTTACCATCTCAAGAGACGATAACAAGAATCAGCTGTACCTTCAGATGAGCAGTCTGAAAACTGAAGACACTGCCGTTTACTACTGTGCAAGAGACACAGTAAGACAAGAGCGTGAGGTGGTGTACAAAAAACACTTCTGAGAAACAGCCAGCTGTATACTAATCTCAATAGGCTAAATAAATGTATTTGACTTCATTTCAGTAGTATGCCTGTTTTAGTAATTTCATGGTTAATTAACCTTATAAAGAGATGAGTTAAAGTCTCAAGTTTACAGGTTTTCATATTGTAAAACTGACAGTTTTGTTGTGTTTTTGATTAAGGCAGAGAATTTTTAACTTTGAGTTAAATAAATGATAGAATAAATTTTAACAAATTAAATTAACAAATATGAATAACACATGTTAAACAAATCAGACAAACATGAATAAAAAACTATACATGTTTGCAATTATACCCAGAATTAATATACCACGCCAAAAAATTGTCAGTATGGCCTCTAGATAAACTCTAATATTAACTAACTTTAATATAAGCACGTCAGATTCTATGTTCCAGCTAAAACAGTCACAGTACAAATACTAACACAGATTAAAAACTTAATAAACATACTTATAAATATACAGAGTGTGTGTTTACAAATGTGTAGGTTTCATTATGTTGTGGTATGTTTAAATTTACTTTTGCACAAATAATCAGAATGTGGATGTAAAATAAGGACTTATCGTTTGTATACATAAGCTATAAACTTACGTGTTGCGCCCTCTCCTGTTGCAGAATGGCTTGTCGTATATTGGTGCGAACGAGCTACACTTTTAAAAAGTGGAAGCACTGACGCCTGCACTATGTGTTTAAGTGTGGATTGACTGTTAACCAGGTGCAGGATGGGAGTAAAACAAACACTGAGGGCTTGTCCAAATACCCATACTTGCATTTGACTACTTGTCTTCTTATATGACCAACATGTCGTATTTCCTGTGTTTGGCCCAAGTGTTCAAGTGGACATGAAGACCACAAATGTGTGTAGAACTTTTCATTACCCGATGGGCCACTCAAGTGGCCTAGAATGCAAGTGTTGGTAGTTGGACAGGTCCTGACCAACCCCCCCCCCCCATATTTATAATAAATATAATAATTATTTATTATAATAATTAATACATTATTATTTAATTAAAAATGAATTTTATTCCATGACAAAATAATAATAATAATAATAGTAGTAATAATAATAAACAGACAGTTCACTCAAAAATGAAAATTCTGTCATAATTCACTCAACCTCATGTTGCTTCAACAAAATAAAATAAATTAAAAAAAATAAACAAATAAATAGGCTAAATAAATAAAAATGAAAAACACCATTCATGGCTGTTGTAGCCTAAAGATCGGTGTGTATATAATCAAATATAGACCTATATATTTTCTAAAGCTACTATTTGTAATGCCTTTTTCTTGTAACACAATAATGACTTAAAATTTTCCTTCTGGGAAAATGTCTCAGCGCAATCTGATGTGGGTTTAATTAGATTAATTAAAAGCCACATTGTGTAATAAATTAGATTTTACATTTTTTTTAAAGGGGTCATGAAATGCATTTTTTTAAATTTCATAATGTTTCCTGAGGTGCACTTATAATGTTAGTATGATTTTTACATTAAAAAATGACAAATTGTAAGCTGTTCTGTGTCAGCTGCACCACATGGATATGCTGTTTTCGTTCAAATCAAAGCGTAAATAAAGTAGAAAACGTATCCGTGTGGTGCAGCTGACACATTTTCATAATTAAAAATTCAATAGCACCGATGCATGATCTTCAGCTGCT
Source organism: Sinocyclocheilus anshuiensis (assembly GCF_001515605.1). Taxonomy (NCBI): domain Eukaryota; kingdom Metazoa; phylum Chordata; class Actinopteri; order Cypriniformes; family Cyprinidae; genus Sinocyclocheilus; species Sinocyclocheilus anshuiensis. The sequence goes on along the minus strand of NW_015541082.1, from coordinate 309,201 downwards.
GTCAGTCGCTCACCAGCAGGTGGCGCAAGCGGCTGTTGATGAAGACCAAAGCAACAGGTGGATTAAGTAATTAATTCACAAAAACTGATTTTGCAGAAATGGAGCAAGCGCTAAGTAGAAGTTTTGTTTATCGGGGCCAGTATAAACATGTGGAAAAGCATGATTGTGTGTATGTTTAATTCAGCATCTTTGCTGTTTCCAGTAGCCTACATGTAAGCAGCTTTCTCTACTACATAGGCGATTATAATGCTATTTTACCCAAGGCTGATGTTCAGAACTAACATAACATCTGGGGAAGACATATATTGCTTTCGGTTGCTTAGTTTCCTTTACTTGTATCATGGCTTGTGTGAAGCTGTGCTGTAATACTGGGGTTCCCCCTCATATGTCACAATCCAGGATTCCCCAACGAAGCGTAATGCGCCTCAGTGAACTAATATAGTGATATAAGACCTCAGATCTCAGAATACACTTTATTGATGATTACGCGAACTACATACAGGCAAGCAAATGAGGTCAGAAGAACGCAACGCGCTGCATTTTCTTTATAATTGCTTTCCCTTACCACTGATCTATAGAGTCAACAGTCCTACAAAGATATCAATACATCAAGAACCGGGTTGACTGGGTACTCGGTACCACCGGTACTTAAAAAAACCTGGTACTGTAACGTTTTAATTTTTTTAGTACCGACTTGGTACCGAAATACCGGGTCTTTTGACAACACTAATGCGAACTATATACAGGCAAGCAAATGAGGTCAGAAGAACGCAACGCGCTGCATTTTCTTTATAATTGCTTTCCCTTACCACTGATCTATAGAGTCAACAGTCCTACAAAGATATCAATACCACGATTCGTTTTAAAAATATGCAACCACTTTATACTGACATAAAAATAGGAGTTCAAAACCGCCTAGGTGTATTATTGCTGCAAATTTAAACGGGAGAAAGCACTGACGCGCTATCGCACACAAGGGACCGTCTGACAATTCCACCGACTGGGTTAAAACGTCCAATGTATTTTAATTAAAATGACTTTTAACATTTAAAATAACACACTGTCAAATTGTAAAGCTCGTATTGCTCATAGTGATTTACTACAGGTGAGATTTTGCCAATACCTCCCTTCATATCTGTACAGTACACAATTATTTAAATATAAAAGATCCCTGGAAAGGGTTTTTTCATGTTCCAACGGTTGTAGTATGTTGCTAGATACAAGACTAACTTACTACAGGTTAGATTTTGCCAATATCTCCCTTACGGTATGTACAGTACACAAATATATTTTTTAGAAAACTACAGTAATTCACCAAAAGGGTTTTTTCATGTTCCACTGGTTGTAGAACTTTGCTACCCAGCAAGCAATAGCCGTCATTTCAACGTCTCGGTTAAGTATAGACCTGATATAGTCCGGCTATGTGTAACCCACTTCTAGCCCAAATAACCTTGAATTTGGTTTCATGTCGTTTTTTGGCAAAATAACTTGTGAGATGTATGATATTCCATCATGTAAGCAAAGTCATCAGCGTTTACAGGGTGTTTGGTTTCATTTCTTTGACATGTTCAATACGTAGCCTGAGCGTAGCCACAATTTAGCTCGTAGTCAGAGCGGCTATCTGTAGCCCACTTATAGTCAAACCTGATTCACTTAGTTTTTGGCCTGGCAGCGCATGAGATGGTTGATATCCCATCATGTTCGCAGTGTCAATAATATCTACACAGGTATAAGTGTCATTTCATGACATGGTCTATATGTAGCCAC
>NW_015541082.1:306601-307092 GCF_001515605.1 Sinocyclocheilus anshuiensis | reverse complement strand
GAGAGTGATCCGTGACTAGGCCCACGGTTCAGCACGCATGTGTTCAGAGGATTAATTGAAAATGTAATAGAGTAAAAGTTTTATCGTTTGTACGTTTTTACAAACTCAATCGATTTTAAAACAGCGCAAAGAGCAAACAACAGAACAAACACAGCTTTGACAGAGATTAATCCATATTAATTTATACAGTGAACACACTTAGAATAATTGGAGAAACTGAGGAGGGGTTTCAACATCTGGAAAAGATCCGGGCAGCAATGGTAAAAAAAAAAAACCTTACCGCAGCGATCACTGTGTTGTTAAGAAGTCAGTTGTGCCAGACAGTTTTGGAGGCAGAGACAGATTGTGGGAGGCACTAATAGGGAAAAACTTAAACTGTTGGAATAGAGTTTTAAAGGGTTAGTGATGGAAAACTTGCTGGTCAATGGGCATCAGTGTTTAAGGTTGGTAAACAAGCATACACGGACACATATAATACTCCCCGCCTGACA
>NW_015541082.1:306142-306491 GCF_001515605.1 Sinocyclocheilus anshuiensis | reverse complement strand
GCATATTCCAAAGGTTGTAGTATAAAATATTGATGTACTTTATGTACAGTAAGGGAGTCACTAAGAATGTACTACAACCTTTGGAATATAAAAAAACCTATGTGAATTACAGTAATTTCTTAAGAATAATTATATACTGTATATACGGTGAGGAAGATATTGGCAAAAATTTAACTTTAGTAAGTCAGTCCTAAAACTAAGACGAAAACGATTGATCAAAAAACATTTTCGTAAACAAATAACATTAAAAAAAATCAAAATAAATTAAAAACTAAAACGAAACGAAACTAACAACAGTTATTACAAAACTAACTGAAATAAAATAATAATTATCAAAAATAAATAATCG
>NW_015541082.1:303440-305958 GCF_001515605.1 Sinocyclocheilus anshuiensis | reverse complement strand
ATTACCTTTGTTTTAAAACAATATTCAATCAACTATCATAAACTATATATCATTTGACAGCTAAAACACTCAAGATCCATGTTATGAGCTTGTTTTTTTAAATCAATACACCAGAGAGGAAAGGGTTAACATAAATGCTGAAGGACCGCCATTTAAACATGTACAAAGTGAACGGCAGTACTTACGTTTCATCGCCTATAGTTCTGGTCAGCTCGGACTATTCCAAGAAACACCAGCACACATTTCAAGGTAAGGGTCCACTCTTCAAAATGCATCCCACTTTTTAATCCAAAACAACGAAAAAATAGGGGAAAAAACGAAAGATCCTCCTTTGTTTACATGAGCGATTCGAGTAATAGTTGTTGATAGCGTCCATTTTCAAAGAAATATCGATACCAGCTTTGAAATGGCATTTGTTTCATACAGAATAGTCTCTTCCGAGCAAAATGAGCCCTCCCAGTCTCTCTCCTTCAATCACAGGCGATGTTATAACCCAGAACAGAGAGGGAGCCGCTGACAGGTTTAGCGAGGTGCCAATCTGTGCTCCGCAGTTTTGGGCTGTTTGAAGCCAGCCAATGCCTAGCCAGCAAAGTTTTGATGGATGGAAGTGTTAGCCAACCACAAGGACGTTTACAGTGATTGACAGTTTGCGTAGATTACGTAAGAAGGCTTGAAGAATACCCGTGCGCAAAGTTAGTGTGTGTTCTTGAGCTGAGTGCGCTCTCTTCGTTACGCACGCTGCGTTCACAGAATGGCGTCGCGACGCTACACGGAGTATTTATCCGCGAGCGGACTTTCCCCGAAGCTTACATCTGAATCTCTCCATCATGGAACATCGACTTTAGTAGCTGTTTTAGATTATAAAAATGACAACGGAGAGGAAAAATATGAGGGGGCTACATGATTTATGTATGCATGTTTGTGCGTGTGTATGTATATTGAGTGTGTGTGTGTGTGTGTGCGCGCGCATACAACATGTAAACACAGTGTTGCAAGTTTGATTTGCTAACCTTTTTAGTAACTGCCTTGAGTGTCTTCCTAGTACACTGTAAATACTGTAAATAGTTGCTTTAGTTTTTCAGTAACTGGATATTGATAATAATTAGCAGAGAAAAAAAATTACAATTACAAATGTTAAAAAAATGTATTTTGCAAGTTTTGTGTGTTCATTAGCTCTAAAATGATCATTGATCAAATCTGTTTTGGTTCACTGTTTTCATTATTAGAACTGTTCAAAATAAATACTGTTGCCTTTCTATGTAGTATATGTAGTATGCAGTGCCATATGGAGTCTCTAAATAGCCTTTTTGAAAGGATTCCTAGACTTTTCTTGAAATAAAAGATCTAAATGACTTTTCCTAAGATTTTCTTTAAATAAAATACCATAAAGATGTACTTTATGCAAGTTTTTACCTAAAAAATGTTTTATTTCTGCTTTTATTTCAGGAAAAGTTTAGGCGTCCTTTCAAAAATGCCATTTGGAGACCTGGTAACCAAATGAGTCAACACTACAAATACTGTTCAGAAATAGTTTTTTCTTGTGTGTTATGGTGGGCAGATCAGTTCTGAATTGATATGCATTATGTAGTTTTGCCTCATTTGGTAATTTGGTTACCAGGTGTCCATTTGGAGTCTCCAAATGGCTTTTTTGAAAAAACGCCTAGGTGTCGGTTTAGGGAAATACCGGGAAATACCCGTAAATGGCGCATCATGCACGTGAGGTTATCTGACGGAGAGACGCAAAGCAGTTTAAAGCAGAGTCCTGCACGGGTCCTGTTAGGTAAACCTGCATCCGCAGTACACAACAGAACACCCGACCTGTTACCCGACAGCAGCCAGCACCAATTTAATTCTGTAACTTACCCGACCCGTTTGACATAAAGACCGCGACCTGAACCGCACCCGCATTAAATAGGCTTTTTAAAATTATTTATTTTCTCATGTGACACAAGCAATCAAACCAAAATAGGCATTTTAAGTTGGTGCTTTGATAAGAACGCGCATCCTTCCTGTATACAATACAAACTTTTGCCTACATCTTGTGAACAATCTGCCAGGCTGTTTTGAACAAATGTGCATAAACTACATACTTAATTCTTCATAAATGAAAAGAACATATTTAAGTGCCATTGCCTCTCCTTAAACTCAGCAGTGTATAGGCTATGTGCCCGTTAGTCCTTTACAGAAGCATTCAAAATAAATCTTAAAAATAAAATGATATAGTCTCCAGAAAGCGAGCAAGGAGTGCTCCCAAGCTGTCATTCACTTCAGCTGCAGCGCGAATGGCTAGAATGCGCAACGCTGCAAATCCAATGTTGAGGCGCCGCCATTATTATTGAATTTCATTAGTCACACTTATTTATGCGCGTTTGTTCGCGGGAAAGTGAGCAAGACACGACAGTTACAGTATCATGATTATAGTTAAATAAGATGAAAGACATAGGCTATAATATAAAGAAATTAGCTACATTTATTTTCAAATTAAATATCACAACACACATTTATCATTCAGTCTAGT
>NW_015541082.1:303118-303340 GCF_001515605.1 Sinocyclocheilus anshuiensis | reverse complement strand
GTTTGTTCGCAGGAAAGTGAGCAAGACACGACAGTTACGGTATCATGATTATAGTTAAATAAGATGAAAGACATACGCTATAATAGAAAGAATTTAGCTACATTTATTTTCAAATTAGATATCACAACACTCATTTATCATTCAGTCTATACTCTTAAAAATAAAGGTGCTTCAAAAGGTTCTTCAAGCGATGCCATAGAAGAACCATTTTTGGTTCCACAA
>NW_015541082.1:300729-302723 GCF_001515605.1 Sinocyclocheilus anshuiensis | reverse complement strand
AACCTTGGTTTGGTGAAACTTTGTGGGTTGTGGGCTCATATTCTGGGCTCATCTGCTTAAATGTACATAATATACAGTAATATATATATTATTAATTAGGTGCCGAATTTAATCATTTATCACTGTCTTGGGGCAATAAACCACATTAAGTGTTTTCTTTATGGGAAACTTTTAACATGCAGTTTTGCGCGTTCAGTAACTTGCGTTCATATCCTCATCTGCCTGTTTGTGGTTTGCATTATTAGTAAGATCTGAGTTTGGTCTTTTAATAGCTGTTGTTGCATTAGTGCACTTACTGAGCTTAATGCGTTTTCTTTAACAGATTTCTGAGGGAAACAGCGTGAAAAAGAATAACATTTTTAAGTCACCGTTGTGGAGATCAGCGTTTGCTTTAGTTGGGCTCTTGACCCTTGACACATTAGTTTTTTTTCTGGTTGCTGTAACTGTTTATGAAACAACTATGTTATGGCAAGAAAAACCAAGAGAAAATATGATCAGATTATATTGGTTGTTTTTGATGGTGATGTAGTTGTCATGTATAGCCTGATTCACTGATATCATCAGTTGTGATGTGTAATTTAGTTTATGTTATTGATCACAACTGCATTTTAAAGAAACAATATGAAGAACTTAAAAAGCACTTTGCACACAGTTTAGACACGCAAACATCAAGAATCAGTGTATGAATCTCAACAATGGTGACTATCACCAGACAGATTCATGTTGCAGTGCACGGGCGCACCAATCATAACTCATCCATGACTCCCAGCATGCATTGCGACATGAATAAATGATGCAGCTGCATTGTCTTAGTATTTTCTTTTATTCTTACTATTTGCTTTGATTTTTGTTATTTTTGTTGTGACTTTTTACTGCCTTGTTATATGACGTTCAAAAATCATATAAAAATTATCAGAATATTTAGTCACCATTGCTGAGCTTCATATGCTGATTCTTCATGTCTATGAGTGCCAGAATTGAAACCTTTTTATGAACCATATTTCTAAAAGTGGTTTATAACGTTTTCTCACATTGTCATCATATCATAGAACTGCAATAATATAGAAATCAAAAGCACTACAGTTTTAAATAAAACGCAATCAGAGACTGCATGAAATGATTTTGTCATAAGTTCCATGCCATCACATATGTGCTTTATAAACACTACTGTAACAGCCAAAGATAAATTTATATTAAAAAAGTTAAGGGTCAAGAGCCCAACTAAAGCAAATACTATTCACCAAAACGGTAAGTTGAAAAGAAAAGAAAAAACATCTAAACATTAATTCTCAATAAAAAACTTCTGTTTTAGATACTCCAGAAATAAAGTCTAACTGGTTAGTGATGCATGAAGCTGGTGATGTTGTTTGTGGAGTTGTTTAATTATCTTCTGCTGAGATCTTGAGAGAGTTTTAATGTCTTTTATTTCAGTTGGTTAAGGCTGTGATTAAAATCAGTTGTAGTTCTTGTGTTTCTCTTTCCTTGATTCTGTTTGTTAACAGCAGGTGTTCATGGCGCTAATGCTCAATTATCACTTAATTAATCACTTAATTACTTAACTTGATTGCAATGCTTTAAGTAACAGGTACATAACAGAAAGTGATAAGAACTCAATCAAACTGAGTAATGTCAACAGAGCAGAAACAAATAAGTAAGATAAACGTAATTTTACTAATTTAACTGCATCATCTTTTACAGTGTTAGGAGTAGTGAAGAGGACTCCTACGTCACTAAGACCAAGCCACAAACTATCCTAAAATGGCTGTTTGCCGGCAATCTTCCTCGGAACGTAAACATTTTAGAAACATTTGATGATAATGACCTTTTAAAAAGGGATCACCTTTGGTTTTGGAGGTTACCCCAACTCCTAATTTGCCTTTGATTATATACTTGTTTTCATTAACCAGTTGGGCAAGAAGTAACAGAGGTGCTTGTGTCCAGTTTGTTTGTTTTATTTTTTTTTTTGTTTTATTTTGTTTTGTTTTGTTTACATT
>NW_015541082.1:300144-300489 GCF_001515605.1 Sinocyclocheilus anshuiensis | reverse complement strand
ACTTCTTCTTCATCGTCTCGTCTGATGCACTCACTCAACCAAGCGTTCTAACCACAACCTCGCCCCTCCCCACCCCCAACCATTAGAATTTCTGTAGGCGGGAATTATTTTTAATATATTCCAGTGAGCCGCTTTGTGATATCACAAAGCCCGGAAAACAAACGCTGTAGTCCAAACGAGCCATTCCTTGTAGTTCTTAAAAAGGGATTTTTTAAAAAACAAAATATCTCTCTTTGGAGTGGACTTTGAGATTTGTAACTTTGTAGATCTTTTTTATGCCTAAACATACACACTACACACTGACTAAAATTAAAAAAGTGAAAAAGCATAATAGGACCCCTTTAA
>NW_015541082.1:289784-299899 GCF_001515605.1 Sinocyclocheilus anshuiensis | reverse complement strand
GGTTTTTTTTTTTTTTTTTTTACGTTTGCATGTATTGCTATCAGCCATGATTATTCTACTATGTTAATTAAAAGGCTGTTTATATGCCATTTCCGCTAATTGTTTTGAGAAGCATACATGTAAGAGGCTGACAATAAGCTGAACATATACTTGTTTAAACAGCATTTCAGGTGGTCGCAAACCGGACAAGAAGCGCAGCGTCGCACCACGTCTTTAAAATTCAAATACATTATTTTCTATGAGTGTAGGCACACTGGCGGTGCCGTTCGGTGTCTGTCCGCAGCGCCCAGCTACGTCGTGTTATACTTGTAAGAATTGTTCTAGACATGCCGAAAATTTGAAGCTAAATCAAGGGTTGTCTCAGCATCTTTGTGAATAGGTTTTAAGAGAAAACTCTTAGCTAAAAACTGTTACTGCTATTTAGGAGAACTCTTAGTGGTAAGATAACATGTTTTGTGAATACAGGCCCTGATTTAGATAACTAGCTCGTTAGAAGAGAGCTCCATGAATCTTGAACTGTGTTCCGATTGACATGTTCTCTACATAGTGTTCACTGCTCTCTACTCCCTGCACACGGGAAATCGGCTATTTTTTGATTAATAAATTTTAATTTAACCATTAAAATAGAGTTCAGAAAAATCAAAACTGGGGAAAAAACGTAATCAAAAATAAATAAATAATAAAGTAAATAAATAAATACATGCATAAATAAATAAATTTTGGAAAAAAAATAATATAGGTGCAATACATCACATTATGTGTTTTTCTCTCAGTTTTCGGTTGTTGTATTTAAATTTAACCTCTGGGGATCCACCAGTGCAGACGCACATCTCACATTCAGCAGCTGCAAACAGTTGAGCACTCAAGGAAAGAATAATAATAGCCAAACAGTAATGAAATAAACAACCCATGTGCAACTTCAAACAAGCTTGAAGAGTTACAAACAATTTTAGAAAATTGCCATGATGTGTAATGTCTCATTTTTATTTAAACATTTTTCATTCTGTGATCTGATTCAGTTGAAACAACATCCTCTTAATATGTAGCCATTACTGCTGCTTATGCTCATTAAAACACATAACTTACTTTAATTACATTTTGTGGTCTATCCAAAATTATGCCGCTGGAAACATGGTGAGAGTTCAGAGTGTTGCAATAATTTGACCAAGTTCTCTCGAAGGATTTCAGAATGTCAAAATGAGATCTATTCGAGAGCGTATGGTCAGGTGTCTCTTTCTTCCACTTTTTTCTCACACCTGCTGAAGTGAAACTGCGTTCGTGTTGATGACTAGCATTTTTTAGAAAGGTTCAAATATTCCAATTTAAAAACAATTAAATACTTATTTTATTAGCTGTACCATGGTTTATTATCCCCATGCCCATTTATGCAAACTTATAATGCTATATATGGAAGGTTTTTTGTCCTTGAAAATCATGTTATAAAATTATATTTGACACGCTTGGTATAATCTCTTTATTTGAACCAAAGTTAATGAACGTGCATGTCTTACAGTCATCAAGTGAAGCCGACGACGCAGTTTTTAAATGCATTTGGTGTATACATTTTATTGTTTTACCTTTGTCAGACTTTCCAAACGTTCGATCCTAAACTGTGAACAAACATTAACAACAATAATAGTTATTTATTAATTACTGTAACCAAATATCTAAACAAAAATATATACATTAGTGAGAGTGAAGTCAGCATGCCAAACGTCCCTAAAATGCAAGAAACAACCTCACCATAAAGGTCATAAATGCCCATTTATGCAAACTTTGATCATATCATCCAATTTATGAGCCATACCAATAAAACCTTAAAGGGGTAGTTCACCCAAAAATGAAAATTTTGTCGCCATTTACTCACCCTCACGTTGTTTCAAACCTGTATTCATTCTAGTTTCTTTCTTCTTTTGAATAGAAATAAAATATATTTGTAAAAAAAATCAGCGTTCTAGTTTAATTTATGACATTAAGTAGCTAAAATATGCCTTTTAACATTTTAATTGCTCTACGAACTTGGAGCAGAAAGGAAAATGTGCTGTGTCCATCAAAAGTTTATGTAAAGCCTGTTGCATGACGAATATTTGAGGAAGAATGTATCACTGTGCATGGAGTGGCCACAGTGAATTGTTTCACTTAATAAACCCCCATAAAACATGGACATTTGTTGTTGTTATTGGTTTTAATAAACTGAATTCTGGCCACTGGTTCTGCATAATTTGTTTGGGTGCACAGTATCCTTTCTCTGTCACATGGTTTAAATATAAGTATGTTGTGTTAATCAGATGGTTTTTAATTAAGTAAAGAGTAGCCTATAATGTTTAAGTTATCCCAACATAAATTAGTCATGTTAACCTTTTTGATACATGTTTAGTTTGTGTTATTTTTATGCATTCTAATCATACTGTATTTACATCATCTTTGTTTACTTTAGATTGTTAATGTTCCATTTTATTTTCAATTAAACAATTAGCTTTTAAATTTAGATAAAAAGATCTAAAGTGCTTATGAATACATACACATAAACCATTTTACTGCTATTCCTTTATGAAGGTCATGAACATCCTATCATGACGTTTCTTTGTTAACAAGACCATAACCAACTTACAGTAGTTTACATCTCACATTTCTGCATGCACATTAAACTGCATTTTTTAAATATTATAAATAAATGGCACATACAGTAGAAGTACAAATCATTTAAAGGGACAGTTCAACCAAAAATGAAAATTTTGTCAATTTACTGGTAGAATTTACTGGTTGCATTAGCTCATTTTAATTAAGTCAATTGAAGAGCATTAAAATCATGTTCAGTAAATGCCATTTGATAGAAGTCTGAATCTATCTGAACAATTTATTTTTATTTTAGTACAGTATTATTAATAGAGCAGCTTTCTGAACTTTTAAAGCAGTCCTCAACAGGCATTTATGGTGCTGAATATTATTTATGGTGTAGAATATTTTATTAAATTGTATGTATGTATGTATTTAATTCATGTTTGTTTTTTGTTTTTTTTTCTTTTTTTCTTTTGAAATGATACCCACAATTTAACCCTTGCTTAAATAGTGGAAGTAAACAAAGAAATCAATATGAAAATAGAGAAGACAATACTAAATTGAGAAGTCAATGTAGTGATCACTAATCCTTAAGTCAGATAAATGTGTGTGCTCTGACACCAGGCTCTTTGTTTTTGTTATGGACTGTCTCTCTGTGTATTACGGGGGCACAGTATTTCAACCCATTACAAAAAGGTCAGAAACATCCGTAAATTAATTATCACAATAGTACATCTATAATGTGCAGCCTAAATAGATTTTTCTCTATATAATTTTTCATATAATGAAAAGAAAAAAAAACTTAATGTATTATATGACCGTGTGATAATATGACCAGGGGTGTAAAAAGTACTCAAAAATTTTACTCAATTGAAAGTACAAGTATCTGGCCAAAAACGTACTTGTGTAAAAGTAAAAAAGTACAACTTTAAACTGTATTCAAGTATTAAAAAAGTAGAAGTAACCTATAGCAAAAGGAAAAAGAGAGAGAGAGAGAAAAGAAGGAGATCCTTGTTTCATCATATTGAACCATCTTCTCAATGCAAAGTGAAACTGCTTCAAAATAAACTGCATAAAATGTTTTCAGACAGACAGACAGACAAAAGTTTGATTAAAGGGAGAAAACAAAATGCAATGGCACAGATCAAACACATCTATCTAGTGCAACAACAACAATTAAAATGCAGCACAGTGGAACACAAAAAAATCCATCCTTTACACCTTAATGCCATAACATATGTATACAACATTCTTTCTTCAGATGAACACGAACTAAGAGTTTTAGAAAAAAACTCTTTTTAGAAAAAAAGATCTTTCTCCATATAATGTAAAGTGTACAGAATGTCCAAAAGATGATGCTTCAAAAACTACACAAAGAGAAGACAACAGTAACCCATATGACCCCTGTTGATGTCTTCTTAAATGGAACAATAGGCATGTGTAAGAAACATACAAATACTACTTTTTTAAACTTTACCGTTGTGTTCACTTTGCGTGCTTTTTGAAGCGGTCCCATATACTTGCATTATATGCACTAAAAATCTTTGTTTTCATCTGAAGCAGGGCTGGACTGGGATGCAATTTTAGGCCGGGAAATCTCACTCTCATCCAGGCCACACAGAAAAAAAGGGACCAAAATTGTATATTTTGGTGGTACAACAGCTTGTCACTGGAGCAGTACTCTTAAAAGGATATCTTTGTACCTCTTTTACCTATTAGGGGTAAAAAAGGAACAAAGATGTCCTTTTAAGAGTACTGCTCCAGTGACAAGCTGTTGTTTCAAAAAACATTTTGGCCCCTTTTTTCTGTATATAGCCTATAAATCTATGGGATTAACTTTGTGCCAATTAAAATTAATGCAATTTTTCAAGAAACTTATGAAAATATAAATTGAAACTGAATAAAATGTCTTTGAGACTGAAAAAAAAAAAATTGCAGGCAAAATCTTTGACTTCATTTTTAATACACTGCATGTCATTCGCTGATCTGTACTTACAAATGCGCTTCCAGAGTTTTCGTTTACGCTTCTGAAGTTTTCGTTCGGCATTCTGGCACAAATCTCTCGTGGGGGTGGGGCATAAACACATTTCATTACACCAAATACACCAAATAATGTTCTTTTTAGCAGCATCATATGACCCCTTTAATACACTGCATGTTTTGCAATGGTTTTCTCCTCTTTCATTCGCTGATCTGTACTTACAAATGCGCTTCCAGAGTTTTCGTTTACGCTTCTGAAGTTTTCGTTCGGCATTCTGGCACAAATCTCTCGTGGGGGTGGGGCTAGCAGTGGTGTGTTCTCATTGGCTACTGAGTTTTTGATTGACAGCTTCTTGACCAGGAAGTGAAGGCGTCAATGTTGCCTAATTAGATTTCTTTTCTCAATTTCACTATCTGTTCCTTCAAAATAATCTCTTTAGCCTCGCAATTTCTCAATGACGACATAGGATTTAGCTTGACAATTTAGCAACTTGTTTTCAGGTTTAATTTCTTCTAATCTTTTCTTAGTTACCTTGTATGAGGCAAAAGGAGCTTGAAGTGCATTAGCAACTTTTCCCTCTTTGTTTTTAGGCATTTTGGGACAATTTTTGAATTGAGACATAACCCACTCGTCGGGGTCATCTGCCTTCTCTATCCCATCAAACATTCCTACTGAGCCGCGTAGGGGTCATCTGCCTTCTCTATCCCCTCAAACATTCCTACTGAGCCGTGCTTAGCGATGTATTTAACTATCAACTCTTCCATTTTCACAATCTTATTGAATTGTGTTCAGCAATTCAATAGGCTTCTTTTCCTTCACTGTCTGAACATTATCTAGTTACTTTAAGATACCTGTTAGTCGAATTATTCACAGATCCTGTGCTTTGGCCGCAAATGAATAAAACAGCCACACTACATCGGGCTTATAAACCAAATTTTTCACTTCTCCGGACACGGCCACACTCTGTCGGAGTAAAAGATGAGAGAATTTTTATTTTTGAGTGAACTATCCCCTTAACAATCATATGCTGTTGGTATGCTAATCCAAGATCAGCATAGACTAATACGAATAAAGTGCAACCTCTTGTGTACTAAAATTTAAATATTTGCATAATATCAGGTGTCTGAAGATCAAGATCCCAGTCATTCAAAGGTGAGGTGTCTGAACAAAGTAAGAATCTTGTCTGATGGGGGCAATGGATCTCTGGTACTACCACTACATCCTCTGGGTCAGCATCAGAAGTTTGTTTATGGAAAAGTTGCTCCGCTACCTGGAAATTAAGAAAGGACATATATTATGGTCTAACAATACAAGCTGCTTTGAACCGAAGTGCTCAAAACTGGCCACTTCAATGGGCCCTTCGGAATGAAAGATTTCGAAGGGTATAACTGATGGACACTTCGGGCTCCCATAATCCTTTGCGCAGATTCTTTGCATGATGATGGCGCCTCCGTGTGGGCATGAGATGATGACGCAGAAGGGCATACACACCCTTCAACCCTTCGAAGCTCTCACTCCGGAGGGTAAACCCTTTGAAGGGATTAGGGCATAGGGATGAGCCTTTCCGAATGGAACGCAGGGAATATCTCAGACCCCGTTGCACACCGTTTCCAGGAAACATGTCGTTCAAACCGGAAACCGTAGCAAAACGTTGCGCACCGGAGGCGGCTCCAAGATGGCGGCATGTTAATGTAGTGTAGAAACTATAAACTGACTACGCCACCTCGTTATTTAGGGCAGGAGGAGCACTCCACAAATCACAATACTTGATTTTAAACTGTAAACGTAGTTTGTCAAATATCACAATTTTATTATTCACACAAAAAAAAATTCCAATAAAAACATCCACAGAAGTAGAAGATAACTCTCCTCAAAACTGCAAAGAGGGTCGGGCCTGCTCTTATGCACCGCCTGCCACCTGTAAGAGACAGAAAAAGAAAGCGGAAGAAAGACCCACAGCGTACACCGCAAACAAAGAGTAACCTTTAAATCACCATTTCAGTGTCAACCTTCTAGGTAATACACACCACACAGCAGTGCCACGCCACCCAAATCACCTACACCAGGGGAGGTTAAGTGTCGATGCAGGCCCGGCCCTGTACAAAGCCAAGACACACTGCAACACACAACAAGAGGAGAGCAATATCATACAAACAAAAGAAAATGACAAGCAATATTTATCATCAAATTAAACGTCACCTAGGGCATTGAGATCCATCTGCCTACGTTTGCTGAGAAATAAATTAAAAAAATAAGAGTCAGACTTTCTTTTACATACATAACTCCCTTTTGCGGACCAAGTTATCGTCGATGAACTTTATGAATTCATAAACACGAAGTTTTCGATTACCAGCTACGATCATATCTACAGATGATGCTTCTGTATTCTTACGGCTCATATTTTTGTTAATGTACTTTCTTTCGGCAACCAGTTGTCATGCCTTGACGGTAGGATTTTCTCTCAGTATGTTCAGCTGAGCTACATTTCTCAGGTTTATTCTCACTACTTGTTGTGCTCTTTTTGCACTTACTGTAACTTTTTTTTTGTTCATTAACTTGTTCATTATTTCTATTTCTGTTATCTCTCTAAATGCCAGGAGTTTGAGAGATTCTGTGAAGCGTAATGCTCTTTTTCTTTTTGGGAAGAAATACAATACCGATTTCTTTTTCTTTTAAGAGTCTCTTCTGGAAATCACAGTGGTGAGATGATGCATGGTTTTCTCATGGATCTGAACATTCGGCACGTGTTTTAACACTAAAGATGTTTAAAGTTTAAAGTCTAAAGTCTTTAAATTCTGTAAAGTTTGCTGGTGATGTTTTACATCATTATTGTGACCCTCGCGGGCATTTAATTTTTTTTGTTCTTTACACTAATATTATTATATATTTTTTTTTATTAACATGTATGGTTACAATTCTTCAAATGTAAACAGGGTTCTGTTTGAAGTGATTGAAGACAAAATTGTCTTTTGGCTAAACAAATATCCGTCTGGTATAATTTGTATGGGAGGAGACTTTAACATTGCTCCAGATAATATGCTAGATCGTATGCCACCAAAGAAAGCTTCATGTAATTTGCTATTAAAAACCTTTATGGAGAAATATGACTTAATAGACATCTGGAGGCAAAAGTATCCAAATAGAAAAACATATACTTGGTGTAATAATGATTTCTCCAGGCAATCAAGAATAGATTTTTGGCTTACATCTAGGAATGTTGATTTACACAATATTTCTGTTGACGTATTTCCAACCCCTCTTACTGACCACAAAGCATTTTTTCTCAATATGCAGATATCCACTTATTATAGTCCAGCAAATCTAATTGGAAACTTAATAATTATTTACGGAAAATCAAATCAGTAAAAATAGAGATTACATTTTAATTTTTTTTTTAAAGCTAATACAGAAAAATTATATTGCAAACATCTATAAGAAAAAGGCTGAAGGAGCCTTTATAAGGTCTAGGAAAAGATGGTTGGAGGAAGGTAAACAGAATACCTCCTACTTCTTTAGACTAGAAAAAAATCAGGCTACATTAAATACTATTCATCAGTTAAAAAGTAATGATAAAATATCAAAGGACCCTAAAGAGATTTCAGAGTTTTGATCCACCTTTGACCGTAAACTATATGCGTCACAATATGATGCTAAAGCTTCAAATGATTTCTTAAATTCACTGGGAGAGATTTAACAAAATTAATAATTTAGATAAAGCTATGTGTGACCAACCTATTAATTTAGAAGAAATAACCAGTTCAATTCATAACTTATAATAAGATATAATAAGTCTCTCGGAACTGACGGTCTAACCTCAGAATTTTATTTGATGAGCAGCTAGTCCTTTTTCTTCTTTTCGTTTTTTGTGAAGTCCAACCTCCCATCTACCATGACTCAGGGCTTAATTACCCTTATTCCTAAGCCTGAAAAAGATTTGACTATTATTGATAATTGGCGGCCAATTAGTCTATTGAATAACGATTATAAATTAATTGCCTCTATATTTGCTAAAAGAATTAAGAATGTATTAGAATATATTATAGATGAAACTCAGTCAGGCTTTATGAAAAACAGGCATATTTCGAATAATATAAGGTTGGTTTTAGATATATTAGATTATTGATATTTAATTGATGAAAATAGTTTTATTTTATTCTTAGATTTTCGTAAAGCTTTTGACACTGTGGAACATCATTTTTATTTTCTTCTTTAAAGGTTTTTGGGTTTGGTGAATTCTTTTGTGCAGCAGTTGAAACCCTACCGCAAATTGCTCAATCAAACTCAAACATGGAACTACCTCTAGATTTGATTTAAAAAGAGGTGGGTTGTCCTATCTCTCCGTATCTTTTCCTGCTTGTAACCCAATTATTATCTGTGCATGTTAAAAAAAGTATTCTTAAGGGAGTCTCAATTGCAAATAGAGAAATTATTATAAGTCAGTTAGCCGATGATACAACCCTTTTTTTAAAAAATAGTGGCCAAATTCCAATTGCAGTTAATGTTATTAATACATTTTCTAGTGCCTCTGGTCTCTATCTCAATATTAGTAAGTGTGAACTAATGGCTGTTAAAGACTGATTTAATAGATATTTGTAACATTCCTGTAAAAGATAGTGCTACATACTTAGGAATCATTATTGGTAAAGACCAGCTGAGAATATGTTCTCTCAATTTTAACCCCATAATTGATAAAACTAAAGGAAAATCAACTTCTGGCTTGAAAGAGATCTCTCCCTAAAGGGAAGAGTTCTCCTTAGGAAGGCTGAAGGTATAGCCCGACTGACATATGCCTCTTTATCTTTGTATCTTGATAACCATACTAGTAAAAATATTGATAAGATGCTATTTGATTTCCTATGGAGAAATCGAACACACTATGTTAAAAAGACTGTGATTATGAATACATATGAGATGTAATACATGAGTGGCCTTATATGGCTGAATATGGCCTTAATTTCTTTCACCACTATGAACCACACCTTTAATATTAATTGGATTAAGCATCACTTAAAAACCCCCACTTCTGTCTGGAATTTTATCCCTCGTTATGTTTTTTCAAATATTGGTGGTCTTAGTTTTATTTTGATGTGTAATTAAATATAGATAAAATTCCAGCTGTTATCTGCCTTCCACAAACAAGTGCTCCTATCTTGGTCATTAATATATAAGCATAATTTTTCACCGCATCGCTATTTCATCTGGAATAATAGAAACATTCTTTACAAACATAAATCTCTTTTTTTAAGAACTGGTTTGACAATGATATTAAATTGGTTAGTCAGTTATATAATAAAGAAGGAACACTCCTTTCTTATGATGAATTCCTTTCTTATTGTAAAATGCCAGTTACTCAAAAAGAATTTGCAATTGTTATCGGTTCAATCCCTTTCGGTACTCGCATGCTATTTAAAGGTATTGATATAGACCAGTGTTTCCCAACCGGGGTGCCGCGGCACCCTGGGGTGCCGTCTGTCGAGAGCAGGGGTGCCGTGTAAAAAATCCTTTTTTAATATTTTTAAATTGCTAAAATGTTCAAAAAAGCATCTATTATATAATATCAATTTCTGATGTCGCC
>NW_015541082.1:287057-289382 GCF_001515605.1 Sinocyclocheilus anshuiensis | reverse complement strand
TATATATATATATATATATATATATATATATATGACACATTCTGCAGTTCTTCCCTGCTGTACCGAATTTCGATACTTTTTAAATGATCATATCAAAGTTAGAAATTCAAATATTGTGACAAAATTAATTTTGTAGGGTGCCACAAGTTTGTTAAAATTTCCAAAGGGTGCCTCAACTAAAAAAAGGTTGGGAAACACTGATATAGACCATTCTTCCGATTCAGTGTATTTTGATGTTAGTTGTGACGAGAGGGGCGGGGCCGAGAGCCGTGGGAACGGAGCGAGGCCGGTGGAGTAAATGCTAATGCACGACACCTGCGCCACTCACCGGTCGAGTCCCACGGAGGAGCTCCGGAAGGATAAAAGGAGGAGTGACGACAGTGTTGGACGAGAGAGGACCAGGCCTGGACTTTATTTTGTGTTTTGTGTGCGGCAGTCGTCCGCGAGGGGCTGCCGCTTTACTTTTCGTTTTGTGTTCGTTTTATTATTAAATGGTTTAAATGTTCGCCGGTTCCTGCCTCCTTATTCCCATGACTACGAACTTTGTTACATTAGTAAATCTTATATTGGTCAAATTTGTTTCATTAAATCCCAAAAATAATAGAGCTATCCATACTCTTTTCCAAAGAGAAATTGTTACTGTACCTTATGTTTTGTCTCTTTACTGAACGGAAAATAGTTTTGCTGAAGAAAAGTGTGGTTGTTACCACAGAAATATCATCTTAGAAATACGATTAAAGAAGTTTCTTATAAGCTTATTCATAGATTTTATCCAGCAAATCATTTTTTACAAAAATGTAAAAAAGGATTAAATGTATTTTTTGTAATGAGTATGAGGAAACTGCCTTGCACTTATTTTGGTACTGTACATACTCAGTTACACTATGGTGTAAGGTCCAAAAATTTATTAGTGAAAATATTCAGAGTTTAAGACCTTCACTCCTATGGGAACATGTACTCTTTGGCTTTACTGACTATCCTGACCGAGAGGAACAGAACTTTTACTTAATTAATTTACTTATTCTATTGACCAAATTTCACATTCATAAGTGTAAATTTACCAATAAAAAAAAAAACAATTTTATGGTTTTGTTGACTGAAATATGTATATATATTGACAGTATCAGAGACTCTGTGAATAAGAAAGCTGTAAGAACTTTGAAAGTTTGTGAACTTTACAATATATTTATTTGATTTTATATATACGTACACGTGTGTGTATGTAGGCCTATGTATATCTTGCATTTTTGTTTTGAAGTTTTATACTTTCTTACCCCTGGCAACTGTTTTTGTTTGTTGTATTTTGTCCTATCTGTTTTCTTTTTCTTTTTCTTATTTTAATGTTGTTTTCTTGATAACATATTGTGTGTTATTGTTCCTTGAATTAAAAAAAAACATGCGCCCCGGTTTGAGCTTGAATTTGCCCCAGGTGACTTCTTGCTCTTAATTCCAGCTGTGAAACGATCCGCCGCAGATTCGTAATTTCTGCAAACATGTGCAACATGTCCATTATAGGCTACAATTAAACGTTCTCACTACGTGATGTTGGTATCATTTGTAAAAGTAAAAATAAGTGATTTCATAACAAGTATGTTTAATAATAATAATTTAATAATAATAATAATAATAATAATAAAAAGGTCTTAAAAGCCTGGTCGTTTCGGGATTCGAACTAGTCCAAAAGAAGTACAGTCTTTTGCCTTGCGGACAATCTGATTGAGCTACGTGAGAATTGCTTGAAATGGGTGGTCCTTGATTTCCAAAGCATTAACAATTTTCCTATTACATTACAATGGGTTGGGCTCGTGTTAACTTGTGCCTTACGCTCACAAGCTTAATATTATGGAACGCAATAGCCTTTATAAATTGCCATTCAGTGAAGACACCCTGCATTTGCCAATCATTTTAAGGAAATAAGAATAATATTGTGTGACACTGACAATTCATCTTCACATTTCCTTTGCAACCTTTTAATGCTGAAATTCTATGTAACATGAGAAACATTTTAAAAGAGGGACTCATGCATTACTATTACAGAAAACATTTAGCCTACTGATGCTCAAGAAGGCCACACAATGCATTAAGAGATGGGGGGTGTAAACTTTTTTAATTTGTTTGATCAGGGTAAATTGTACTTATTTTGTCTTCTGGGAAACATGTAAGTATTTATGTAGCTTCTGAAGTCCAGTACTAAATGAAAAAAATATGATCGTTAAACAAAATGAGAAGAATTTACCTGTTACCTCATCCTGTTCAAAAGTTTACACCCCCGGCTCTTAAAGGGTTAGTTCACCCAAAAATGAAAATTAGCCCACAAATGACTAA
>NW_015541082.1:282880-283399 GCF_001515605.1 Sinocyclocheilus anshuiensis | reverse complement strand
AGTTTGGAACGACATGAGGGTGAGTAATTAATGACAGATTTTTCATTTTTGGGTGAACTAACTCTTTATTAATTTTATTCAGCAAGTACACGTTAAATTGATCAAAAGTGACACTTTTACATTGATACTTTTTTAAAAATGTATTTCCAATATATGCTGTTCTTTTGAACTTTCCATTCATCAAAGAATCCTAAAAAATGTATCACAGTTTACACAAAAATATTAATCAGCACAACTGTTTTCACCATTGATATTAAAGTGCCCCTATTATGAATTTTTGAAAATGATCTTTTATGCAGTGTGTAACACAGCTCTAAGTGAATGAAAACATCCTTAAAGGGTTAAAAGGGTTAGTTCACCCAAAAATGAAAATTAGCCCACAAATGACTAACCCTCAAGGCATCTATGACTTTCATGACTTTCTTCTTTCAGATGAATCCAGTCGGAGTTATATTAAAAATCGTCCTGGCTATTCCAAGCTCTATCATTGCAGTCAGCGGGTGTTGCAGTTGAACAGTC
>NW_015541082.1:256654-282529 GCF_001515605.1 Sinocyclocheilus anshuiensis | reverse complement strand
GTGACCGTTGTTTTGTTTTGATCTCTCCCCTGCGCTTCCGCGTTCGTCACTTCTGAGCGGCCGCGCAAAGCCGACCTCATACGTCATCCACCCACAAGCTAGATTAAATTGATTATTACGTTTTAAATATAGATATTTTTCTTACAAAAACGTATCGATTTGATACGATTCACCCCTATTACGATGCAGTGCGATCCGGCTCTGACATTTGGTGTTTAGCAATAGCCTTGTTATTTTATATATTTTGCATCAAACATTTAATATTTACTTAGTATAAAACATACTCTGCAAGCAAATTTGGACTTGAACTTGTACTTTAATCGTGCAACATAAGCACTCAAAAGAAAATTATAATTTGTTTCATAAAATTATGACTTGATTCAGTTATGGACGTTGTTCATGTGTTCACGTTAATGTAAAATTACCAGTAGACTTAACTTAAATATGTAGAGAGAGAGAGAGAGAGAGAGTCCCATGTCAAATGAACTCAAACTAATCTTTTCAGAATTAGATGGCAAAAGCACACATGCAAGAACATAGCATATATATGAGCAATATCATACGAGTCGCCGTCAGGGGCATGTTTAGAGTTTTGAGGGCACTAAGCAAGAAGCTCTGCTTAGTGGAAATCCCATCAGTGGCAGTCCCGTTCCCCCGTGGGACCCCCGTGGTTTGCATGTTGCCTAAACATGCTATTGGTACACTGTAAAAATTAGTGTAATTTTAACTGTAAAATACTGTAAAAACTTTATGGGGAAAAAAGGCTAATCTAGGTTAACAGTTCCCATACACTCTAAAAAATGCTGGGTTGTTTCAACCCAATGTTGGGTCAAATATGGACTAACCCAACTGTTGGGTTAAAAAGTTAATTTAAAAATGTAACCAAAATTTAACCCAACAGTTGGGTTAGTCCATATTTGACCCAACATTGGGTTGAAACAACCCAGCATTTTTTTAGTGTACTATTATAAAAAATTGTAAAAGATCTAGCCAGACATTTCATTTAATTTTACAGCAAAATGCTGTTAATTGTACAGTTTTAGAAGTAAAATCAATATATCATTTAAAAAGTCAAAAACTGCAAACTGATATTCCAAGAATTGTTAGTGCAAATCATATTTCTGACCTACGCTGGAGGGCAGCTACAAAAAGGCATGCTGAAGAGATGTTTTCACTAAATCCTTTTAAAGAAAGGTCAAATAACAAATGTTGGCTTTGAGGTTTGATCACATGAACACTGCTTCTTCTTGTGGGTTTTTGGTTAGTAACTCAAAGGCACCAGTCACTGTGTCAACTACTTCGACTACTGGGGGAAAGGAACCAAAGTCACCGTTTCCTCAGGTAAGATATTGTTGACATTTTCTGTTATTCCATTTTTATACAATTTTGAAGATCAGGTAAGGTCTTGACACAAATAACATGCAGCCGTATTTACAATTTTTGTCTTTGCTAATAGTGGAAAGGGGACGTCGGTAATCGTAAACAATATCGAGTAAAACTCTCAGATTAAAGAAAGTGCGCACTAAAATCTCTAAACTAGTCGCTTTGATAACGGAGGCCTATGGCAAGACAGTGTAAATGTACTATTAGGGTTATGGTATGGCTCTTATCGTAAATCTTCTCGTTGTGACGGTGCCTTTGACTACTGGGGAAAGGGAACAACGGTGACTGTAACATCAGGTAAGAAGTCAGATTTTTATTTAGTTAGAGCCAAACTACAAAAAATGCATGTTTAGTAACAGACTTTTAGTCCACTAGTTTAAAGAGAGAGCGAGAGAGAGAGAGAGAGAAATCATGGACAATGTTGCATTTAATTATGAAATAAATAGAATTGTAGGGTTTGCTGATAAAAAAAAATCGTTAGTGTTTTTGTGCACTGAAGAAATTAAAAGTATCACTGTGACTTGCTTACCATACATATGTCTCCTGTACATGTGTTTTCTTTTTTAGGTGAGCCACCTGAGCCAGAGACAGGCTTTGCTCTGGACTGCAATAAAGATGTTCTGGAGGAGGATGAGCTCAGAAGTCTCTGGTCCACTGCCACCTCATTCATCTTCCTCTTCCTCTTTTCTCTGACCTACAGCGCTGTGCTCAGCTTCTTCAAGGTAATACAACTATTACTAAATAACGTGCCGAACATTTTAAGTAAGATGATGCCTTTTGGAACTTTTACTGCATGTTCTTAGTGTTATATGAATGCTTCAATTTAGATTGCATTAAGTCTTGAATGTGTTTTTAACTATAGATATATATTTTTTTGCAGGTGAAGCAGTGATGATTTGTTAAAAGAGCTTGTGAAGACTCCAAGGTTTTTTATTTGTTTTGTGACTGTAATTAAATGTTAGTCTAATGTATTTAGAAATCAAAAAAAGGAAAATAACCACGCCATCTCTATCTCTCTTTTGCTCTGTCTGTTCCTGTCTTTCTGTAAGCTTGTCTGAAAAACATTTGGGCTTTCTGAGATGTTGAAACTACATCATTTGCCTCTGTGCACACATTTTTGAAGACACTGACAAATATGTACACATATCAATAAAGTCTTATTATATCTCTGTCAAAATGAGATTTTACTCTTTTGAATATTATATCAGCCTCTTACTACAACTGACATTATCTTGCATTTTCAGTAGATATTACTGTGATATTAGCAGAGATCCCTCAGGACATACTAAAATGTGAGAATATTATCTAACAAAATATACAGCCATGACCTCAATCTTGATGTGTTTGCTGCTTATCTAAAAGTATGAGGGCAAAAACATCTGTAGATTTCTGAGGAACTGCTAAATCATACAGATGAATAAAGTAAAGCTTTTGAACACCATTGGAATATTCTGAAGAGAGTCATATCTCAAACAAATCTGAAAAATCTAAATTTTTACAGTTATTTTTTATGTTCTTTTAAGACTGATTTAAACTGCACACAAATTCCTAGAAAAGCTGGA
Organism: Sinocyclocheilus anshuiensis; assembly: GCF_001515605.1. Taxonomy (NCBI): domain Eukaryota; kingdom Metazoa; phylum Chordata; class Actinopteri; order Cypriniformes; family Cyprinidae; genus Sinocyclocheilus; species Sinocyclocheilus anshuiensis. The sequence continues at coordinate 279,584 of NW_015541082.1, read as the reverse complement.
ATTTTGGGTCATGCAAATGTGCATTGCAATGTGTTTCACATCACATTTTACTGTGTGTTTCTCTCGGTTTTCGGGTGTTGTATTTAAATATTTCATCTCTGGGGATCCACCAGTGCAGATGAACATCTCACATTCAGCAGCTGCAAACTGTCTAGCACTCAAGGATTTTTTTTTTCTTAATAATAGCCAAACAGTAATAAACTGAACAACCCATGTGCAGTTTCTAACAAGCATGATGAGCTGCAAAGAATTCAAAACAAATGGTCATGTTGTAAAATGCCCATTTTACAAACACTGTTTATTCTGTGATCTGATACAAAACAACATCCTCTTAATATGTAGCATGCTCATTAATACACTTAAGATTCCTTTTAATTACATTTTGTGGTCTATCCAAAAATGATGCTCCTTGAAACTGAGAATTCGGCGTGTTGCAAAAAAACTTCACAATCATTTTGATGTCTAAGAAATGTTGCTTTGCTGATATATGCAAATATGCTGGGCGAGTGTTTCATTTGACTATAAGTTCTCTCGAAGGAATTTCAGAATGTCAAAATTAGATCTATTCGAGAGCGTCTATGTAGTCAGGTCTCTCTTTCTTCCTCTTTTTGCTCACATCTGCTGAAGTGAAACTGCGTTCGTGTTGATGACTAACAGTTCTTAGGAAGATTGAAATGTTTTAAAACCGAAGCCAGCAACGACTTATTTTATTACACTTTATTAATATTAATATTTTATTTATATTTATTAATGCTGTACATTGTTTATTTTACACTTATAATGCGTAATTCAAAAATGTGAAAAAAGCGTATTTAATTTGGAAAATATGTAATATATATAATTTCTGTAGCATAACTTTATTGCAATCACTATACGAATAAAAACGTTTATTTAAAAAAGTACACTACTTTTCTTAACATTTACTAAAAAAGTTGATAAATGTTATGGGTAATGTAATTCTTAAAAAATAAAAATATGTTTTTTAAAGATTCTCAGTTCCTGAATGCACATGGCGCTAAAAAGCAGAGTCCTCCAAATGCACTTTCATGCAAGGTCTTAAACGTACTTGTTTTTGCATATTGCTGACCCTTGCGCCCTCCAGTGGTGAAAACTATTTACATTGACGTCTTTTACAGTAACGAGTCCTCAAGTGAAGCCGAAGATGCAGTTAGCCTATATGACCCATCTGAGTTTTGAAATGCATTTTGTGTGTAGATTTGATTGTTTTACCCTTGTCCCGGACCCTATCTACTATCTAAACAACATTTTATACATCAGATAAGTCCCTGAAATGGAAGAAACAACCTTCCCATAACGGTCATACATGCCCATTTGTGCAAACTTGGATCACATGATACGAACTATGAAATCGTAATAATACAGCCTTAATAGATAAACTATGAGAAACAGAAACCATTAGTTCACCACTCGACTCGGCCTTTCGTTCGGTTGTCATGTGGCAGGCGCATGTCGGCTCCAAACAGAAAAGAGAAATGATTCACGTCACGTGACAGCCGCACACTCTTAGGGAAAAAAAGGTACAAAAACTGTCACCGATGCAAAAAAAGAGAGGTACAAATATGTAGGCTACCATTAAAAATACTAACATATACACTTGAGGTATTATTATGTACCTTTAATTTACTAATGTGCACCTTATAGAGGTAATTGAGTTGTGTATTATTTCCAAAAGTTAGCTACCGGCCCAGTGACCGCTTTTGCACCTATTTTTCTGAGAGTGCATAAATTCTTATCATAAACGAAATAAAACAAAACCAACCAAACAAACTAAAAGTTAATATTCAAAGCCAGTACTAAACTGTTAACAGTGCATACAACTGTTATCTCTTTTTTTCCCTTTCAGAAATGAATATAAAAGTTTTGAGATCTACTGACTCAACTAATGGATTGATTTAGGATAAATTGCAGGCTGTTTTAATTGTACAGTAGGTTATCCCGTTCTTGTATGATATGGCCTTCTGTGTAGTGCGTTGTTACCAGAGGCGGACAGTAACTAAGTACATTTACTTGAGTATTGTACTTAAGTACACTTTTTGAGTATCGGTACTTTACTTGAGCATTATTTTTTCAAGAATGTTAATATTGTGGTATATATTAGACACAATATTGTCTGATTTTGCTAAATTGTGTAAGTGAAAATATTACGTATAAAGCCACAGAAGAACTGTTGTGCATCTCCTAATAAAACACAATAGGTGTTTGACTGAAGCAGAACTGCACAGATCATTCTGTGTGTGACATCCGCGAGAGCCATTAGACATTTTTTAAACTTTTGTTTTGATGTCAAATAAGTCTTGCTGTTTCGCTTTTTTTGTTAAAAGCAGTGTTTCTGTTGTAAAGTTATACAGCTACAGTTGTGTTGCTGGGTTTTAAAGCAGGTTTGATTTAGTTTCTTCCTTATCACTCTGTATTTAGGTTTTTAACATTCTAAAAGCTCTTTATTCCAAATATACTACAAGCTAGTCAGTGTATTCAGCAGGTGTAATGTATTCTAAGTTGCTTCAGAAGTATTGTAAGTATTACAAACAACAATAATAAAACAGTGCATTGACATAAAAAGGGAAATTTACTTTTGGTACTTAAGTACTTTTAAAAGCAAGTACTTCTGTACTTTTACTTAAGTAAAAATCTGTCTTTACAACTTTTACTTGTAATGGAGTAATATTTGACCAGCAGTATCTGTACTTTCACTCAAGTAATGGAGTTGAGTACTTTGTCCGCCACTGGTTGTTACTGATAAAAAAAATAGAAAAAACACTCGGGTCTCCTGAAACCAAAGATTCCTTCAAAATGAACGACTCATCACTAGGAATGGTGGGGGAAAGTCCTGTGACCATTAGGCTATGATGTGAGCGCAGCATGAGTGCACTTGAATGCCCACCATTTTGAGGAAAGACACAGTGATGTAAACATTTCAAATAAGGGGATCATTATCACACCAGGGTTACACTCTGGCACACTCTTATCAACTATGGTGTGCATAATGGGACGTCCTTCATTATGTTTATCAATTTGTGCCTTTTGTGTTGACAGAAGTCACAGAACACTTGACATGAAAATTCACTTTATTTCATTGAAGCATTTGCTGTAATTCAAATTCTCATGATCATGTTTAATCTTTGCTCAAATTTCTTTATATTAATTTGTTTATTTTATTTATTTCGCCTATTTGTTTGTTTCTTTATTTTTTGAGTAGTAATACTAAAATGACCAAACATGTTAAGCACTGAATATAACTTAATAAGATGAATCAAATACAAATCTACAGGCACAAGATGTCCCTTATAGTGAATGGATAGATCGTCATTCAAAGCTAAACGGCATTAAATAAAATGGCTAGATTAAATTATAAGCAAACTATGCAATTAATAAATCAATCACTTATAAATGTATGTACAGACAAAATGACAGCTGCCACTGACAGGAGACAACACACATTTCAATATATAGATCGAAGTGATTTCAATGCTAAATAGTCCAGTACCGTGACGCGCCAGTAGGCGGAGCTAAAAGGCAGTGGAATCACCAGGGTCATCCCGAAGCGTCTTGCTCTGTCTTCCCCAATAGCCTAATAATACACTTTTGATACGATTTCGATATTTAAGTTTCGGATTATGGAACCGTCTGAAATGCATTTCTCAGCAATGATTCTTCTTGTTGTGAATTTTCAAGAAATTTTCAAGAGTTTCTGGAATATTAATGTATTTTAATAAAGTATGAAAAATTCGTGGAAAAGTTGTCTAGAAATTGATCTTCGTAAGTACAATCTTTATTTTCATTGATCATTTTGATGCTCCATAAAGCTCCATATATGCTTTTCTGCATGTTGGATTGTTTGTTGTTTGAATCACCTTTACAATGATTTCTTGAAAAGTCTGACATTTCTCTCTTACTCTGCTTTATGAACACTAGAAGTAGAGCATTAGTTATTGTCTGGCTTTATGCTACTGTGCTATAACTACGACCACGCTGATTTACACTTGTACATAAACTCTATGAGACCCGGCCGAGACTAAATGAAATATCTAGTTCACGAAATCAAAAGGAGCACGTTGAAACATACATTGAGCAAAGCGAATGAAAAAAGGTTATTTATTTTATTTTTTTTTTAAATAGAACAATCTCTGACTCTGCAAAAATAGCATACTGACTATAGGGCTGGGTTTCCCGATAACGCTGTCTCTTAGCACTCTACGAAGACTCTAAATGTATGCCTTAACTAAAGGTGTACCTGTTCTAGGCGGGTTCCCCGAACTATACCTTAGGAGGCTGCTTAAACTTTGTGTGTCCCTCCCATACCTGTAACAAAAGTGTCCCTCGCGGGTCAAAATGACCCGAAAGCTTAAAATGACACTAATTTTTATTTTAGTCCAGAAAGCTCATTTCGATCCATTTTTATAAATGTTTTTCTAATTATTTATGTATCTATGTATTTATGTATTTTTTTATTATAATTTTTTTGGTATATGAGCAAAATAAGCAATTTTGTCACAGTATTTCAGCAAAAAAAAAAAAAAAGACAATTCCAGTCCCTTTCATCAAAAACCTACAGATGAACTTGGAATGGGGTCACTGAGTCGTTCTGACGCATCTGGTGGAAAAAAACTCATAAAGTCGCATTTTATGGTTACTGCCACTAGAGGGGCCTATAGGATCATATGGAGATTCTTAACTGAGCTAAACAAGTTAAACATGTAAAATATGGGCATATTGAGGCTTCAAAGTGGTTGATAACATTCAAATATATATTGAGTCATTAAAAAAAATATATATTTTTTAAACTGAATTATATCCTAAACATATGAATATTCATACAATTTCATAAATATGTAATAAATATATAATATATATTTAAAAATCTAAATATGATATAAACTCATTGGTCTCCACCACATCACTCAAATTTAACTGTTTTAAGTAAAAACAAATATTGCAAAATGACAGTCATTTCCCAGCAAAAACAACAAACATGTTATAATGTGTATCTATGGGAGTGCGTGTACTATGTATGAGTGTGGTGTGTGTGTGTGTGTGTGTGTGTGTGTGTGTGTGTGTTTTCTGCACTGGGGTAATTCTGTAGTCTCAGCCCTTCGTTTGGGTATAAATCTTTACTGGATTGTGCCATATTTTGTATATAAAAAAAAATAAAAAAATTCCTACAATCCATTTATTCCTATGGGGGTCAAAATGACCCGCGAGGGACACACTTTTGTTCCTTTTTTTTATAACACCCACATAAACTCCTCCAATCCACTCAAGGGTTTTTTGTGTGTGTGTGTGTGTGTTCCCGGTGCAAGTGTGACAAAAGTAAAGAAGCCTTGAACCATAACGATCAACACACGAATTGTAAAAATTATTTAAAAATCAGTTTCTGGTCAAAATGACAAAGGTTAAGGTGCCTTTACATGCTTAAGAACGACGTAGCGGTAATAAGGTTTCGTTAAACTCAGCCTAGCTTTATTAGCAGTATGATATTTATGGGGCATTATTTACTCTATTATTAAATATAGGCCTATGTATTTCAGAGTATGGATCGAAATGTTGAATAGAATTCAGTAATTCTATGATGTTTATTCCTTGTATGCTTAATATAGAGTCTACTATAGTTGACTGCAACATTTCAGTTTGAAAGAACATTGAAAAATCTCTATCAGTCTATGAAGTATGAAACATAAGGTTTCATGTACTTGCTATTGTTCGGATCACTGTGCAATACAACGGCCACGGTGATAAAAGCTATGACAAAAACTTCAGTCCAGGTCTAAAACTGGTTAACGTTTTAATCTGTAATGATCCACTGCATAACATTGGCTACATAAATGTATGACATTACACAGCTAAACTGTGCATTTAAATGATTTGAAAGAACCTGCAGCAGAAAGGAAAATGTGCTGGTGTGTGTAAAGCCTGTTGCATGCGGAGTATTTGAGGAAGCATGTATCACTGTGCATGGAGTGGCCACAGTGAAACATTTCACCTCATAAACCCCAATGAAACATGTTATTTTTGTTGGATTTTTGCTCAGTTGAATTATGGACACTGGTTCCACATAATTTGTTTGGGTTCACAGTATACCATAGTTTAATCAGATGTATTTTAAATATTGCGTGCTCTGTTTAAGTTATCATTGACATTGGGAGAGTCGAACCACTCTCCCTGAATCACTCTTTCACAGTTTGATCCTGATGAATCTTATCATTGTCATCCTGGAGTATGTGTACATCTTCCATCATGGTTGTCTGAGAAATAAAAAGCTACACACTGTATCAGTTAGGGTTATGAGAATCGTTAACCCATGCCAGAAACATATTCATCACGGCAAAAATAATTCAATCCTAAAATCTTGAGTATTTGCTTTACATCCAAATGGCGACTTTTCTTTGGCCAGGCAGTGTATTTGAACAATTTCTTGCAATGTGATCAAATCATATACAATTTTTATGACCATGATGAATTTCACTTAGACTTTCTGCAATACGCATTTATATGTAAGTTGATTGTTAGTATAGTGTTTTAGTATTTTCAATAGAGCAGTTTTTTCAGTCAGTTAAAAGTACTAAAACTTCTAAACAAGCCCTCAACAAACATTTATAGAGCAGAATATTAATTACGGTTTAGAATATTTGTTTATGATTATGATTATTATTATTAATTTGAAAGTATACCCACATTTTTTAAACTCATATTACTAAATAGCGGCATGAGAAGTCAATATGAAAATGTAGCGATCACTGATCCTAAAGTCAGATAAATGTGTGTGCTCTGATAACAGGGTCTTTGTTTTTGTTATGGACTGTCTCTCTGTGTATTACGGGGGCACAGTATTTCAACGCATTACAAAAAGCTCAGAAGCATCTGTAAATGAATGATCACAATAGTGAATCTATAATGTGCAGCATAAATAGATTTTCTTCATCATAATTTTTCACCTTAAGACTTCATACAGTGGAATAATCAAAATGAGCAGATTAAATTCTGGGTAACACTTTATAATAACTTTCATTAATAAATCATTACTAAACATTATGTAATGCGTAATGGATCATTAGTTAATATATATTCACATATCTAGAAACTTGAAATAATGTGCTTGTTATTGTTTACTAATAAATGTATTAAACATTACCTAATAATTAACATTTCATGTAAATTAAAATGAGCCTGCACATTTTAAAAATCAACAAATGATTTTAACAGATGTTATACAATGATTAAAAGCTTTTGTGCGTTAGATCTCACACACACACACACACACACACACAAAGAGTAAAATAAGGGTTTTATAATAGATATTAAATTACAATAATGTGCAACAATGTTAAGTGAAACAGAGAAACGTTTAATTTCATAATCACAAACCTCTGTAAAACACCGACATTTTTGTTGTTGTTGATTTAATCAACTGAACTCTGGCCACTGGTTCCGCATAATTTGTTTGCATGCAGTTTCCTTTCTCATTCATATAGTTTCAATATAAGTATTTTGTGTTAATTAGATGTAATTTCAATTAAGTACAGAGTATAAGTTATCCCAAAATAATTCAGCCATGTTAACTTTTATGTTTGATACATTTTTAGATTGTATTATTTCTCTACTCCAGCACATCCTAAAGCTTTCAGTGGGGTTAAGATCAGGTGCTAAACATACAACATGCCAGAAACATATTACATAACTGCAAAAATAATTCAATCCTAAAATCTTAAGTATTTGCTTTAAATCCAAACGATGAGTTTTCTTTGGCCAGGCAGTGTATTTGAACAATTTCTGGCAACCTGATCAAATCACATACAATTTTGATGACCAAGCTGAATTTCGCTTAGACTTTGCACAATATAATTATGTTCTCATCTCAAACATGAATGTATGTAAGTTGATTGTAATGTATTGTTTTAGTATTTTCAATAGACAACTTTTTTCAGTCAGTTAAAAGTACTAAAACTAAATTCTTAAAGCAGTCCTCAACAAACATTTATAGTGCAGAATATTAATTACGGTTTATAATATTTTCTGTATGTATGTATGTATGTTTTACTTATTTATTTGTTTCAATTTTGAAATTATATCCACATTTTTAAACTAAATAGTGGCACTGAGAAGTCAGTATGAAAATATAGTGATCCTAAAGTCACTGATACAAAAGTCAGATAAATGTGTGTGCTCTGATAACAGGGTCTTTGTTTTTGTTATGAACTGTCTGTCTGTGTATACGGGTCTGGCTGGGGCACAGTATTTCAACCCATTACAAAAAGCTCAGAAGCATCTGTAAATTAATGATCACAATAGTGAATCTATAATGTGCAGCCTAAATAGATTTTCTCTATTGTCATTTTCACCTTAAGACTTCATACAGTAAAATAATCAAAAAAAGCAGATTAAAATCTATTTATTACATGACCATATAGACTATATGACACAAATTGCCCTCATCTGTAGCCATAATCAATGCATCAATGACGCGTGGTGCCGCGATGCTGTCGTGGTCTGCAAACATCAGGACTCTGTGGTGACCAATTCATGTATGAAAATGATTTCTCATGCACGCTGAATCACTCTTTCACAGTTTGATCCTGATGAATCTTATCATTGTCATCCTGGAGTATGTGTACATCTTCCATCATGGTTGTCTGAGAAACAAAAAGCTACAGACTGTATCAGTTAGGGTTAAGAGAATTGTTGCCAAACATACAACATGCCAGAAACATATTCATTACTGCAAAAATAATTCAATCCTAAAATAAATAAAATAAATACTCCTTAAGTATTTGCTTATTTAAATTCAAATGGCGTCTTTTCTTTGGCTAGGCAGTGTATTTTGTTTTATTTTCAAAAGAGCAGGTTTTTCCCCCCCAGTCAGTTAAATGTAGTGGGCTAACAACACTGACTTAAAGCAGTCCTCAAACATTTATAGTGCAATGTTAATTATAGTATTTATTTATTTATTTATTTATTTTATTCATTAATTTATTTAGTTTTAAGTTTGAAATTATACCTACATTTTTAAACCTGCTTTTTCATTGAGAAGTCAGATAAATGTGTGTGCTCTGATAACAGGGTCTTTGTTTTTGTTATGGACTGTCTGTCTGTGTATACGGGGGCTGGGGCACAGTATTTCAACCCATTACAAAAAGCTCAGAAGCATCTGTAAATCAATGATCAGTGAATCCATCATGTGCAATCAAATAGATTTTTCTCTATCATCATTTTCACCTTAAGACTTCATACAGTAAAATAATCAAAAAGAGACTATTAAAATCTGTATTTATTACATGACCATATAGACTACACTACAGCATGACACACACTGCCATCAAATGTAACCATTTTGCACTTTTTATATCTTACACACACACAAAAGTAAAATTAGGGCTTTATAAGAAATATTAAATGACAATAATGCACAACAATGTTAAGGGGGAAACCTGACTATGATATGATGATCACTTTTTTGTACACTGTGACAATTCTGTGTAATTTGCTGCATGATGTGAATATTATTGCATTTAGTTTGTGTATTATAATGCATTCTTCTTGTGGGTTTTTGGTTAGTAACTCAAAGGCACCAGTCACTGTGTCAACTACTTCGACTACTGGGGGAAAGGAACCAAAGTCACCGTTTCCTCAGGTAAGATATTGTTGACATTTTCTGTTATTCCATTTTTATACAATTTTGAAGATCAGGTAAGGTCTTGACACAAATAACATGCAGCCGTATTTACAATTTTTGTCTTTGCTAATAGTGGAAAGGGGACGTCGGTAATCGTAAACAATATCGAGTAAAACTCTCAGATTAAAGAAAGTGCGCACTAAAATCTCTAAACTAGTCGCTTTGATAACGGAGGCCTATGGCAAGACAGTGTAAATGTACTATTAGGGTTATGGTATGGCTCTTATCGTAAATCTTCTCGTTGTGACGGTGCCTTTGACTACTGGGGAAAGGGAACAACGGTGACTGTAACATCAGGTAAGAAGTCAGATTTTTGTTTAGTTAGAGCCAAACTACAAAAAAATGCATGTTTAGTAACAGACTTTTAGTCCAGTAGTTTAAAGAGAGAGCGAGAGAGAGAGAGAGAGAGAGAACTAATGGACAATGTTGCATTTAATTATGAAATAAATAGAATTGTAGCTGGGTTTGCTGATAAAAAAAAATCGTTAGAGTTTTTGTGCACTGAAGAAATTAAAAGTATCACTGTGACTACGCTGCCTTTGACTACTGGGGGAAAGGCACGTCGGTCACAGTGACATCTGGTAAGAAGTATAATTTAAATCTTTCATAAGCGTTGATATGTGTTTTAAAAATAATAGGAAAACTAAATGTACAGACCGCTTGTCCGTTTTGCAAGAATTTAACTTAGACTGAATTAAAAGGATAAATAGTCGTATTTGTGGCTTAGGGTAATAAATAAAAGTGACTTGTCATACGAGCGTACTATTTTTGTACAATATCCATGGGTAAAACTGTCAGTGTGACTATGCTTTTGACTACTGGGGGAAAGGAACCATGGTCACTGTCTCGTCAGGTAAGAAAAACTTACTAAAACAAAATCTGATCTAAGTACGAAAAGTTGTGACAGGTAGGCTAATTTGTCAAAAAGTTGTTTTATATTTAAGCAACGTTTAAATGGCTATTTACTCTACGATTCGGACAATTAAAGTAGGGGCATGTCTTTAGAGTTCTGCTAGAAACGCAAAGATTCACATTAATTATGAATAATTAAATTGTACATATTTTGATGTGTAGCCTACACGCATTCAGATAAAACAACGAATCGGCTACAAGCCATTTAACAGATCCTGAGCATTTTTGAGTTGCATTTTTATACTGCGCTGTAACATTAAAATAATATTGTGTAACTGGGCTTTCGACTACTGGGGAAGCGGCACCAAAGTCACCGTAACAAACAGTAAGATTTTATTATTAATGGCAAGGACAGTTATCGTAAAATAAGACAAAATGTCACATGTATGTGTTATTATTTACAGTTTTCTTATGATATCTTAAGAGTTTTCTATTGATTGTTGTCAAATGAATGGTTATTCCATTAGAAAATGTTAAAGACTAGGCTACATCATTTTATAATGTTTCGTTGTATAGCTGCTAAAAAAGCGAACAAAAATCAATAACAGCATTGTTAAACGACTACTTTAACTGTTCATTCTTCTCGCAAGTGTTGTCAATCTGTGCAAATATTAGAAGCTGAAAACAGCTAAATATGACTAAATAAAGACTGCAACGTGTCTCGTGCGTTTAAACTTTTTACACTGCTATGGCCACTACTTGTTATATTTTAAAATAATAAATTGAATTCCGCTATTACTAAGAAAATACAATTTCCAAAATACAAATTCAGTTCTAAATAAATAAATAGCCAAAGTAAAACACCGGCATATAGCCAAGGTCTTAGGTCGGTACCCAACCGCTATTTAATAAATAATTATAAATTGATTTAGGCTAATTATCCCTGTTGTTTTCATTTGTTCGTTTGGGTCACACTTTATTTTAAGGTTCAATTCTCGCTATTAACAAACCCTTAATGTAACACTTTATTTTAGGGTCTCTTAAGTTGCTTATTGGCATGCATATTACTAGAATATTAGCCATTTATTAGTACTAATTAAGCGCATATTAATGCATGACCTTATTCTACATTCCTTACCCAATACCTAAACTTAACAACTACTAACTATTAATAAGCAGCAAATTAGGAATTTATTGAGGGAAAAGTCGTAGTTAATAGTGAATAAGTGTTCCCTATTCTAAAGTGTTACCACCATTAACTACGACTTGTGCCTTAGTTGTACTCATAATTTGCAGCTTATTAATAGTTAGTAAGATAGTTGTCAAGTTTGGGTATTGGGTCGGGTTAAGGGCATGTATTATCGTCATGCAGAATATGTGCTTTATAAGTAGCCTACTAATAAACGGTCAATATGTTAATAATAGACATGATAATAAACAACTAGTTAATAGTGAGAATTGGTTCCTGTACTAAAGTGTTATATTTGTTTGTTTTAACTTACACATTTCATAGGTTATGTGAACTGATTCATTAGAAACTAACTGAAAAGTAATCCTGCAGTCAAAATTTCCAGTAATAAATTAGTTTAGATATATAACACTTTATTTATTACAGCATCCAAGAAAACAAATATTTCACCTAATTCGCAAGATTTTGTGTTTTATTATGCTTGATTCTATTTGGTTAATCGAGCATTCAGCGTCTAAAACTATAAAATACCTTTTTGCTCATCTGGGAAACCTGTTTCAAAAAATCTGTGCTCTCCGACCTTTCGGAACATTCAATCAATATTTAATATCCATGTAGTAGCCTTACATAGCCTACTTATTTGTTAAGTAGGCCTTGTGTGCGGCATAACATATTAAGATGACCTGCAAAGTTTAAAGCCTCAGGATGATCGGGACTTCGAAGAGAAGTCTTCGATAGGCTACTCAGCGAAGTCTTTCTTCTTGCGTAAAACCAGTTCATCTCCATCGTTTTGCTGTATTTTACGTTATTTTATAATCTATTTAATGCAATTTTATTTTTCTTATATTTTATTCATTAATCCATCCTTCCAGTCAATCATCTGAGATGTAGTCTAGCTGTCTAATAGGTCTAATAGTGTTCATAGCATACTACATGACATTGTATGTACACTGTAAAAAAAATTCCGTAAAATTTACTGTAAAAAACCGGCAGCTGTGGATTTCGTGCAGTATCCAGCATTCGGACCGGATGGAGACTATACCAAAATCAGCTCTCTGCGCATAAGAAAAAGCGATTGGGATCCTAAGAAACCTTACAAATGCGAAGCTTCAAATACTGTAGGCAAATTAGCATCTGATATTACTCCACCATGTAAGTTCAATTTTTTTTAAATATCTAACATTTTACATTAGCTACTTCATGTGTCTCTCTATAGGCTATCTTGCTGTTGGGTTAAGATTATGTTGTTGTTTCTTTGTGGAGGCTCATGTTTAATTGGAAATTTTAGCACACTCTTCCCAGACAGCAACATAGTGTTGGCCCAGATCCGGCCCACATCTGGCCCATGTGAAATCCATGCGGGCCAGATGTGGGCCGGATCTGGGCCGAAACGGTCTGCTGTCTGGGTTTGGTTTAACCAGTGAACCTGCTGTTATGTCAAGCAGGTGTCCTTTATCAAAGTCTGATGTCAATCAATGTTTACACCAGCTGAGAACAGCAAGGCCACAAATATAGCTAGTCTAAATGCTAGAACAGAAAAGCACATTGTAGGTTACACGATTTCTTTAATCAATTAAATGCCCCTAGGCTTTCAGAAATACTCCAGGTAGGCTAATACAATGACATATGAGATTTTTCCCTGCTGTACAAACCAAAAGAGGAGAAGAAGAAGAAAAAAATAATTTAAATATAAATATACAACATTTAACAGTGACGTTCAAACTGAACCACAAGAGCATCTTATTGGCTTGCTTTAAAAGGTATGTTGCACTATTTTCCTTTGCTTTTCATGTCCCCTCTGCTTTCTCCTGTATGTTGCCAGCCCCACCGCCAGATGCGCGTGCAACTGTGTACTTAACAGTACCTACAAAAATGGAGTTAGACAACGAAACAGCAACCTTCATGTGTTTAGCCCAACGGTTTTCGCCTAAAACATACACGTTTAAGTGGTCTCTGGATGGTAAGGAGGTGACAAAAGCGATAGACAAATGTGACAAAAGTGAGAAGAAAGGCTCAGTAACCGAATATAGTGCCACAAGCATTTTGCAAATCAGTGCCGATGACTGGAAGAAGCCAAACAGCAAAGTTAAGTGTGAGTTCGTGCACAAGGCGGGAAATGAAGAAAGAGAGGCCGAATATGCAGGTATGTTTTCCCTTGAGAACTGTGAATGTTTTGAAAATAGAAATGTTTATTGTTTTTCTGTTTCTTTATTCATATTATGTTTATGTCTCCCCAAATCTGTCTGTTTTTTGTACCCAGTTCCTTTTCAAGATTGCAGCGATATTGCTGTTGATATAGTGGCTCCCTCCCTTGAAGCCATGCTGAAAAATAGAGAAGGAGTGCTGAAGTGCAAAGCTTCAGCAGACAATTCAGGATTCACCAAAATAACAATAACAGCGAATAATAATGACATCGCTGAGAAACCAGTAGAGGGCAACGACAAACATGTGGAACTTGACGCCCCAATAGGCTATGAAGAATGGAGCAACGGCACTGAATTTACATGCACCGTTGAACACAACGAGCTAGCAGAGCCCAAGTCGACTAAGTTCGTCAGAGAAAATGGTATGAGTTTTTCTTTTTGTAAAACATGCAGTTCATGCTTTCACAATGTCTCTTGATTTATACCATCTTTCATTACAATTGACGTTAATATAGAGTTTGACAAAAAATAATAAAAAGGAAATGACTCATGACTCATTCTGGTCTTAATTGTGATCTTGTATTACTAGGTAAAAACCCCAAGAAACCCACTGTTTTCATATTAGCACCCCCAGAGCACAAACCGGGTGAACCGATGACCCTGACATGTTATGTGAAGGACTTCTACCCCAAAGAGGTGTTTGTGTCTTGGCTTGCTGATGATGAACCTGTGACTTCTAAATACAGCACTAGCCTGCCAATTCAGAAAGATCAAATCTTCTCAGTCTACAGTCAGCTAACAGTTAATGATTCCAAGTGGAAGAATGGTACAGTGTTCAGTTGTGTCGTGTATCACGAAGGCATTGATGAAAAAATGCGCGTACTGACGAGATCTATTGATGATAATACTGATAAGGCAGGTGTAATTAATCTAAGTATGAATACCCCCGCATCTTGCAAGGACTAGATCGTTGTGTATGTGGTGTCTTCCTGTTATGCCTGTTAAGTGTTCATCTTGTTTTCTCTTTTTTTTTTCCTTTTGGTTTTTGGTTTGCATGTCCATTTTTGTAATTGTGTTGGTCTTTAATGTTTGTGGCTTCTTGCTTCTTTGAGATACTTTCTTGCGCATTACATTTAGGAAAAGACTAATAAAAAAGAAACAAAGCATAATTCCTGTGCCTTTCTGTTATTATACCAGTTTATCATATTTCTCTGTCACAGCATATGTGAGCATTAAAGATCACAAACATTATAAAATAACATCACATAAATTGAAATAAAAAATGTGTATATTTATTTATTGAATGACGCAAAATGTATTCAAATTAAAACATGAAACTTCAGTTAAAATATCAAAAATGGAAGAAGAATAAT
The DNA here is from genome assembly GCF_001515605.1 of Sinocyclocheilus anshuiensis. Lineage (NCBI taxonomy): Eukaryota > Metazoa > Chordata > Actinopteri > Cypriniformes > Cyprinidae > Sinocyclocheilus > Sinocyclocheilus anshuiensis. The sequence goes on along the minus strand of NW_015541082.1, from coordinate 264,341 downwards.
CAAAGCAATTTTTGAAAGTAATTAAGAAATACCCATAAATAAATAAAAATAAATATAAAAAATATATATAACTTTGTAGTTAAAAAAGACTAAATGTCATTAAAGCTATACCATTAGCTGGCACATAAAATGCTTAATAATGGAAAGAAATGTTTGTCAGTGTGTGTGTGTGTGTGCATGTCATTTGTACTGTTTGATATTATAATCACCTAAACACATTATGCTCTCCATAACAGTTCAGTTATTAAAGAATGATAATTCATAGCCACATCAGTTCATCCTCAGCATGCCAAGACACATTCAGCTGACTTATTTGAGGTTGTCAGGGTCACCTTTCTTTGTTAATATTTCTATTGTGTTTTAATTATGTAGTAAATGTGCTACATAATTACCAAGATGAAACATGGCAGATGAAAATCCTCAAATTTCAAAAACAGTATAATTCAATCAAGGTTCTTTCTCCATCACAATATTCTAATTGTTTTCCTTTTACTGGATATCCTTGCCCTCAGCCCACTTGTCTAATTTTATATGAGGATGGGTAGGTGAAGTGATTAAAACATTATAATTATAAGAGGACATGTTTGTGCTGGACAGTGGCGTTGTTGTCCTGTAGGTCATGCAAATGTGTTCTTGTCTGTTCCCGCAGCATGGATTGTGTGGATAGAGCATCCCCTGTACGAAGCTATTGATACCGATGATAGTGGCATTGCTAACACTGCTGTAACCTTTGTTTTCCTGTTCCTCATCACCTTGTTCTACAGCATAGGGGCTACTTTTGTTAAGGTATGCCATTTTTAGATTTTTTTTTTTGTCTAGTTAATTTTTAGTTTAGGATAAACATGAGACTAGATTTTATTGGAGCATTTTAATTTTGTGCCAATTATCATTTGGAGAGAGATGATGCAAAAACTTTGTTCTTGCTTTTTAACATAATATTTAACTTTGACATATATTTAACATATGCATGTTAAACAGAAGTTGTTTTTTCTGGCTCTAATTGGTGTCAAATTATGCTTTCAGGTGAAATGATAGATTCCTTTAAGGACATGCAAGATCTCTCAGAAAAACAGCTCTATTCTTTTTTTCATTATTGTAAATATGTGATTGTGATGTTTGTTTGTTTTTAAATTTTACTTTAATAAACGAAAGAAACCATTTGATTGCTCTTGATTTTTTTTTTCTCTCAAGTTTACAAAATTTTATCTCAAGGAGAAACTCTGATTTGCACGATAAACTCTAATGCTGCTCTGATGCATGTTTATATAAAAAGTAAAATTTATTAACACAGAGAGGTATTTAAAAGCCTTTTTTAAATATTTCCATATTTTCTGAATGTAATAACTTACACAGAATTTTCTTAAATCCAATAATTAATTTTCAACAAATCTGTATTACTTTGTTCTTTGTGAGACTGAAGCACAGCAACGTCTAGTTGTGAATATTGGTGAGTGTAAATATTTCATGCTGCAAAGTTTATTAAAACATAAATTGCATAACAAGCGAGTCGTTTTATGTAAATGGCAAGGTGTCTTTCCTGTGCAGATGTGCTCAACCATGTCTCAGAAATGCAGATGGTTATCAGTTCTGCTTTCGGTGGCTATTTCAGCTTGACTGTTACTTAACGCTTCCATCTGCTATTTGCTATGTTCACTGAAGCATGATTCTGATTTCCTCTTCTGTCCATCTTTGTTTTCAGTATCTGCAACATTTAAAAAACTCCCATGGTGTAAATAACCACCACACTGAAACATCAACAGCATTCATTTGCATGTCCATTTGAATGTATTCAATAAGCATTTTCATAAACTTTGTACCTTTGTTTATACTACATTGCCTAAGTTAATTTATTTTCATCTCTATTTTAATAGCAATACGCGTCTATAAGCCTACTATTGCTCTGCTGAGTAGAGAGGACGGTGACAGGATTGTGTTGGAGTGCCAGTTGAATGATTATTTCCCAGACAAACTTACTGTACAATGGCTTGAGGGTATTAATTCTGTCAAAGGTCAAATTGATAAAAAGCTTCAGAACACTGATAAAGGTGAGAAAAAGTACACTTACGTAAGTCGGCTATCTATCAGTGCCCCATATGAAGACAAAAAGTACACTTGTAAAGCAACGCACAACTCTGAAGAGTTCAAGAAAGAATATAACACGTGCATGGGTAAGTTGAGCATAATGAAGAAAATAATGAACAACTTTCAAAACCTAATGTCTGGCTCATTGAAATGTTTGAAAGTATAATTATTGCATTAGCATCATTACATGTGATTATTGGCTGAATGTAAATCTAACTTTATTTATTTCACCTGTACAGAAAAGTCTTTGTTCAAACCTTCAGTCCAAGTAAAGAAATCCCATCTCAGAGACATTATACAGGGGAGTCAGGTCACAATTTCCTGTGTTGTTAAAGCACCAGACAATACTGAAGTGTCATGGTTGATAAACAGTATAAGTAGAAAAGGCACCACAGAACATAAAGACCCGTCCATTAATAACATTGTGAGCAACTTGACTTTGTCCAGACAAGAGTTGACTCATAGCACCATTGTTTGTACCGCTAAACATCCATGTTTCAAATTAGAGAAGGTGGAAATTAAAGCTGGTAAGTGGTTTCTTTTGCACTGATCAGCATTTGTCAAAGTTCCTGATGATGATTTAGGTTCTAAAACCTACATATCATGTGATAAAGTATATTTGTGTCCCTCAGATGATATAAAGAAAGATCCTGTGGTGGTGATCAGGAGACCTTTCGTGAAATCAATGCAGGCAGCCAGTGCTGTGCTGGAGTGTGTTGTAAATGGTCTTCCCTCTGGTGAGGTCTGCATCATCTTCCAGTCCGATGATATTTCAGTCTCAGGTTTAAATTGTGTGGATTGGGCCCCTTCTGAAAACATTTGGTCCTTGATCATACATTTTACAATACCTAGTGAGCACCAGAAGAATGGAAAAACCTTTACCTGTGCAGTTCATAGGCTCTCCAAATCCTGGCAATCCAAACCTACTGGAAACATTTTTGGTGAGGAATTAACATTTCATCAATACAACATTAACTATACTGGGGACAGTAATTTATGTAATGCATTGAATTTTATTAAGGATGTGTTATTTTTTCTTCACTGAACACTTGAAACTTGATTTTTTTTTCCCCCTCAGGCGATCCTACCATAGAGCTTGCTGTTGTTCCCAGTGTGAGTCGATCTAGTTTAGACCCACAGAAGCTGCTGTGTTCTGCGACAGGATTCGACCCGAAAATCAAGTGGCTTTCAGTATCTGACGAGAAAACTGGGAGAGCTTTAGATGCTGCAATGATGGAAGATGGACGTGTGAAAGTGTTCAGTGAGATACTGGTGACACAGCAAGAGTGGAATCAAGGGATCACTTGTCAAGCTAAAACTAAAACTGCAACTGCTAAGAAAAGCGCCAGTATTTGCACAGGTAAACATGCCAAATGTGACAGGAACCCATCTTCTGTCAGAGGTCAAGTTGCAATTTGAACAGAATTCCAGATGCTTTTTCAGACGTACTGTAAGATCTAGTTTTGACATGACACAGTATTTTGGTGTAGTTCTGCTGCAAAGGTGTTTTATCTGTTCTCAATAACCTTTTCAAACCTTCTACTAACAGTTTATGCTTGACAGTATAAACATCATCATATGTGATTGTAAAGCTAACTTTATTTATTTCACCTGTACAGAAACGTCTTTCTTCAAACCTTCAATCCAAGTAAAGAAATCTCATCTCAGAGATATTATACAGGGGAGTCAGGTCACAATTTCCTGTGTTGTTAAAGCACCAGACAACACTGAAGTGTCATGGTTGATAAACAGTATAAGTAGAAAAGGCACCACAGAACATAAAGACCCGTCCATTAATAACATTGTGAGCAACTTGACTTTGTCCAGACAAGAGTTGACTCATAGCACCATTGTTTGTACCGCTAAACATCCATGTTTCAAATTAGAGAAGGTGGAAATTAAAGCTGGTAAGTGGTTTCTTTTGCACTGATCAGCATTTGTCAAAGTTCCTGATGATGATTTAGGTTCTAAAACCTACATATCATGTGATAAAGTATATTTGTGTCCCTCAGATGATATAAAGAAAGATCCTGTGGTGGTGATCAGGAGACCTTTCGTGAAATCAATGCAGGCAGCCAGTGCTGTGCTGGAGTGTGTTGTAAATGGTCTTCCCTCTGGTGAGGTCTGCATCATCTTCCAGTCCGATGATATTTCAGTCTCAGGTTTAAATTGTGTGGATTGGGCCCCTTCTGAAAACATTTGGTCCTTGGTCACACATTTTACAATACCTAGTGAGCACCAGAACAATGGAAAAACCTTTACCTGTACAGTTCATAGGCTCTCCAAATCCTGGCAATCCAAACCTACTGGAAACATTTTTGGTGAGGAATGAACATTTCATCAATACAACATTAACTATACTGGGGACAGTAATTTATGTAATGCATTGAATTTTATTAAGGATGTATTATTTTTTCTTCACTGAACACTTGAAACTTGATTTTTTTCCCCCTCAGGCGATCCTACCATAGAGCTTGCTGTTGTTCCCAGTGTGAGTCGATCTAGTTTAGACCCACAGAAGCTGCTGTGTTCTGCGACAGGATTCGACCCGAAAATCAAGTGGCTTTCAGTATCTGACGAGAAAACTGGGAGAGCTTTAGACGCTGCAATAATGGAAGATGGACGTGTGAAAGTGTTCAGTGAGATACTGGTGACACAGCAAGAGTGGAATCAAGGGATCACTTGTCAAACTAAAACTAAAACTGCAACTGTTGGGAAAAGCACCAGTATTTGCACAGGTAAACATGCCAAATGTGACAGGAACCCCCTCTCTATAATCAACATTGCAATGAGATGCAGATATCTGATAATATTATAGTTTATGCAAGAATGTTTGGTTTCTTTCCTTACCTTTGAGTCAGCGAATGTAATCTCTCAACACATGTGTTCACTGTCCAACAGTGATTGCACCATCCAGTCAGCGGGCAGAGTTCTACCTGGTGGGTCCATCCCTCAGTAGTGTGAGATCTGACACCTCTGTCTATTTGACATGTTTGGTTGTTGGTCAGAGTGTCAAGTTGTTCTCCATTCAATGGAAAGTGAATGGTATCGTTCCCAATCCAAATGGCCATGAACAAGAGCCTAGAGTTCATGACAATGGGACTGAAAGCAAAGAAAGTATTTTGAAGGTTTTAGTTACAGATTGGAATGCATATGCTCTCTTTACCTGTGAGGTTAAGCATCTGTGCTCAGATTATACACAGGAGAAGAGAATCTCAAAAATCCGAGGTGAGCACTCACAGTTCCCAGCACTGCCACTGCAGAGACTATTTTCTGATTACTAATTGTTGCCTTATGCCTGCAGACCCCAAACAACCCACTGTGAGAATCCTCAGACCCTCAGACAGTGATCTCTCTGGACTCCAAAATGCCTGCCTTCTTTGCTTGATCACTGGTTTCTTCCCATCTGATATCTCCGTGCAGTGGCTACTAAATGAGACACAGCTAGATGCATCTCAGTTCACTAACAGTCCTGTGGCTACTCACACGTCAGGAGGTTTTTCAATGCATAGTGCCCTAATGCTGCCTGCATCAGAGTGGAAGGACGGCACGTTCTCGTGTGTTGTTTCTCATGAGTCATCCCAAAATCCAATCACCGCCACTATAGAGAACTTGTATGGTGGGTGCCATCTGGAAGAAATTGACCTGATATTTTAAATAGGATTGATTTGATTGAATTGCTGAGATTGTTTTCATGTTGGTTTCATATGGTTTTGAAAAATTTTGATATCCTTGTAAAGAAAGGCTTCAATTGAAGTTATATCAATAAAATTATTATAAAAGTATAATTTAAAAAAATATAAATATATATAATTATAGAACTTTTAACACTTTTTTTTTTTATTATTATTTTTTTTAGCCTCGTTGATTCGCTCTCCTCCATCTGTAGAGCTGCTGCAGGGTACTAGTGTGCCTGAGCTAGTGTGCCTGGTATTTGGTTTCAGCCCACCTGCCATCAACATCACCTGGTGGCTAGGTAAGACTGAGGTGTCTGCCCACAGGATCACTCAACCTGCAAAAGGCCCTGATGGAAAATTTAGCATCCGAAGTCACCTGGATCTCCAACCTTCAGACTGGGTACCTGGTGAGGTGTACACATGTGAGGTCACTCATGTTACTGGTATCCTGTCGCCTAACATCTCAACGAAAACAGGTACCCTAGATTTCAAGTACTAAAACAATTTTATCAAGGAAATAATGAAGTTTAAATGTTAATTTATTCTTATGCTTTTTTACAGCATTATTTGAAGAGGCTATATTTATGAATGAGAACAAACCTGAAGCTATTGCACAGGATACAGTTGAAGAGGCCTGGAACATGGCCTGTGCCTTCCTCGTCCTCTTCCTCCTCTCTCTCTTCTATGGGTGCACAGTGACTTTGGTCAAAGTCAAGCCTACATGAGCAATATTTTGTGTGTGTGCTTATGTTTTCTAGATTCCTTTGCTTCTTTGTTGTTGTTGTTTTGTTTATGTCTTTCAATTGACATAACTTTGCAAACATTATATGGTAAGTATCAGCTTTTGACCTTGTGGCCATTTAAATATGAATAAAGAAACGGTTTTAACACATTTTTTGTTATTATATTAGCAGTGCATGTAAACATCACCGATTTGTCATTTTTTTCAAATTATTCTTGAAAGTTATCTCAAATTATGTATTGTTTTTGTTTTTGAATAAAATAGCGAACTCCATTGTCTTGTTATGGCTAATTTCACAGCCAGAATTTTAGTCAAGCTTTATTGTTGAAATAATATTTTTTAAACTATATGAGTAATTTGACAAAATTTCTGACAGCTTCAAAATAAATTATACACAACAAAAACGTTGGAAATTCTTAAAACATAAAAAAATGGTTTCTTTTAATTTCACTCATTGTTTAGAGGATCATTGTTTAAAACATGTCTGTTCATGTTCATGTCATGATTTTCATAGTTTAAGATTAAAAGTCTGGGATGAGGGCTAAGTTTCCAGGCCAGTGTTATTGTTTCAAACAAAGAAACAAATTAATTATACAAATCAATCCATGGGACATGGGAATATTACATTTACATTTACATTTAGTAATTTAACAGACGCTTTTATCCAAAGCGACTTACAAATGAGGACAACAGAAGCAATCAAAATCAACAAAAGAGCAATATTATGTAAGTTCTATGACAAGTCTCTGTTAGCCTAATGCAGTACACATAGCAATGTGTTTTATATATATATTTATATATATATATATATATATATATAGAAAGAAAGAAAGAAAGAAAGAAAGAAAACAAGTAGATAGAATAGAAAAAGAATAGAGAAAGCTAGTGTTAGAGGCCTTTTTAAATAAAAAGAAAACAAACAGATAAAATAGAATTAGAATAGAGAGTTGAGTAAGAGGGTCAAAAAAGATGGAAGAGATGTGTTTTAAGCACATCTATCTATCTATCTATCTATCTTTCTATCTATCTATCTATCTACAGTGGTGTGATAAAGTGTTGGCCCCCTTCCTGATTTCTTAATTTTTTGCATGTTTGTCACACTTTAATGTTTCAGATCATCAAACAAATTTAAATATTAGTCAAAGATAACACAAGTAAACACAACATGCAGTTTTTAAATGAAGGT
>NW_015541082.1:251360-254926 GCF_001515605.1 Sinocyclocheilus anshuiensis | reverse complement strand
TAGGATATAATCCATGCTGCATACTCCGATACAGTAGGTGGCGGTATGCACCTGATAAGTCATGGTTGCAATCTGCTATAAAACTAACAAGAAGAAGAAGAAAAACACCGCTATTAGTTCAAAGACTGTTTAGGACCCGAGAAGAACAATCAACATCAAGAAAGGATTTAATCTATGAAGTACGTATAAATCTGTTTAGGATTCAGGAAATTGGTATAATCCTGAGGTTCCTATGGGTACCTGCACATGTAGCAGTACTAGGAAATGAAATAGTCGATAAACTGGCCAAACAAGCAATGAAACATATGAACGTTTTTTTTTAATTGGGACTTATTAAAAGTTTGAATCATTTAGAGAGCCGGGCTTTCATTAATGGGTTTATTTTCCCATAATGCCTTGGGAGTATTTACCAAAATAAAATAAATATATGAACTTTAAATATTGAGTGGAACCTAAATTATTATTTAGAAAGGAGAAAGAAATCAATAACAAGTTACAGACGAACATTTAGAATGCACAACAATATTACACTATATCATTGATCAATGGTTGTTAATCTGAAATCCACTTTACTTTTTGTATACTGTATACTGTAGCTGAACTACTCACTTTTTCTCGGTAACTCTTCTGTTCTCCAACACTATGGTTGACAGAATAAATGAATCAAGGCTGACTGGCAATTTTTTTTACAGTGTGGTATGTGATGCTGCAACCACAACTTTTAGATGTCGGCACAACAAGAGTCATGAAAGTGTTCTGTTGTACGTATGCAGTGTGTATGTTCATATACACTTGTATGTTCTCACAGGTTATTAACGGGACTCCTTGCTCTGCAGTGATGACGTCCCTGGTAAGTGCCTCAGCATAGTTGTGGTTGGTCGGATTGTTCAACACCAGCCAGATTCGGCAGAATGCAAATTGTGCGTCATTTTAGAAATTATGTCTACATTTTTATCTATTACAATCATCATACTGTACAGATCGGCAATAAAACATTTTGTCAGTGTTGTCTGTCTCTCAGGCCTAAGAGATTGTTCTTGTTTGCAGGGGAGCAGCAGTTCCTCCGCAACGGAGTATGTTGTACGAGTTCCAAAGTAAGATTTGTATTTTATTTCTTTTATTATTATATACTTCTATTAGAAATTCAACTACTGACTCTATAGTGCTGTCAAAGAAAGCGGTTGATATCTGAATTCTGGTATTTTGCCCAACAGAAACACCAGTAAGAAATACAACATAATGGCTTTCAATGCTGGTGATAAAGTCAGTTGTTCCACGTGGACTCAGGTAACAGTCATTATATATGGCCACTGCTTACACTTACCATGCAATATTTCCTTCACTGTATTTTTCAATCTCTCTCTCTGTGTGTATATGCAATGTTTAGGCTCGTATGGAGCGTGACATGAGTAATAAGCGTATATATGGCGAAGAGGAGACTCAGGAGGGGGCAGCTGGCAGTGAGTTTGGAAAGAAACAGAGAGAGGAAGCACGGAGGAAGAAGTATGGTATCGTTACGAAGGAGTTCAAGGTGGAGGACCAGCCCTGGAATTTTTTTTTAATTGGGACTTATTAAAAGTTTGAATCATTTAGAGAGCCGGGCTTTCATTAATGGGTTTATTTTCCCATAATGCCTTGGGAGTATTTACCAAAATAAAATAAATATATGAACTTTAAATATTGAGTGGAACCTAAATTATTATTTAGAAAGGAGAAAGAAATCAATAACAAGTTACAGACGAACATTTAGAATGCACAACAATATTACACTATATCATTGATCAATGGTTGTTAATCTGAAATCCACTTTACTTTTTGTATACTGTAGCTGAACTACTCACTTTTTCTCGGTAACTCTTCTGTTCTCCAACACTATGGTTGACAGAATAAATGAATCAAGGCTGACTGGCAATTTTTTTTACAGTGTGGTATGTGATGCTGCAACCACAACTTTTAGATGTCGGCACAACAAGAGTCATGAAAGTGTTCTGTTGTACGTATGCAGTGTGTATGTTCATATACACTTGTATGTTCTCACAGGTTATTAACGGGACTCCTTGCTCTGCAGTGATGACGTCCCTGGTAAGTGCCTCAGCATAGTTGTGGTTGGTCGGATTGTTCAACACCAGCCAGATTCGGCAGAATGCAAATTGTGCGTCATTTTAGAAATTATGTCTACATTTTTATCTATTACAATCATCATACTGTACAGATCGGCAATAAAACATTTTGTCAGTGTTGTCTGTCTCTCAGGCCTAAGAGATTGTTCTTGTTTGCAGGGGAGCAGCAGTTCCTCCGCAACGGAGTATGTTGTACGAGTTCCAAAGTAAGATTTGTATTTTATTTCTTTTATTATTATATACTTCTATTAGAAATTCAACTACTGACTCTATAGTGCTGTCAAAGAAAGCGGTTGATATCTGAATTCTGGTATTTTGCCCAACAGAAACACCAGTAAGAAATACAACATAATGGCTTTCAATGCTGGTGATAAAGTCAGTTGTTCCACGTGGACTCAGGTAACAGTCATTATATATGGCCACTGCTTACACTTACCATGCAATATTTCCTTCACTGTATTTTTCAATCTCTCTCTCTGTGTGTATATGCAATGTTTAGGCTCGTATGGAGCGTGACATGAGTAATAAGCGTATATATGGCGAAGAGGAGACTCAGGAGGGGGCAGCTGGCAGTGAGTTTGGAAAGAAACAGAGAGAGGAAGCACGGAGGAAGAAGTATGGTATCGTTACGAAGGAGTTCAAGGTGGAGGACCAGCCCTGGATCCTTAAAGTTAATGGCAAGGCAGGAAGAAGGTACAAGTTTCTGCTTTTATACTTTTTGTCTTATTGACACTTGTTTTGTGTTACATTTGAGTAAGTTTAGCTACCCATACTTACAGTAAATCTTAATAAGCCAATAATTGTTGTTCTGTGTGAATGAATGGCGCAGATTTTTCTACTACACATACTCAAGCAAGCATGACACTAACAGTGTTTTCAACATCTGCTCTCTAACTATCCAGCTTAGGTTACACTTTATTTTAAGATAGTCCTTGTTACAGTGTAATTATACATTTAAATGTTTCATGGCACTCAGCAGGTGTTGCAGTGCATCAGTCCAAAAGACCTTAAATAAAAATCGCCCATCTATTAAAAAAAAGTGCCTCACGCGGCTCCGGGGGGTGAACAAAGGCCTCCTGTAGCAAATCGATGCGTTTTTGTAAGAAAAATATCCATATTCAAAACGTAATAATCACTTAAATCTAGCTTGCGCCAACAGTTGTACAAGGAAGCAGCTCCGGGTGGATGATGTATGAGTTAAGCTTTGTGCATGCGCCGCTCAGAAGTGAGAAACGAAGAAACGCAAATGACACAAGCTACATTAAAGTGATTATATGTGAGATGTGTGAGATGCTTTTTTTAAATGGGCGCTTTTTATTTAAGTTCTTTTGGACTGATGCACTGCAACACCCGCTGAGTGGCATTAAACAGCTTGAAAGATCAAAGACAATTTTTAATATAACTCAGACTGGATTCGTCTGAAAGAAGAAAGTCATATACATAACC
>NW_015541082.1:226296-251320 GCF_001515605.1 Sinocyclocheilus anshuiensis | reverse complement strand
TTCCCACTGGTCGCTCTTTTGCAACTAACTTTCTCAGCTGGTCGCACGAGCACATGATTTGGTAGCTATATATAATTTTTTTTGGCGCTACAACATGGGATTATTCAATGCATGCTGTTGAACTTTTATCATAGTTTATAGTTATATGGAAATGAAAGTTGTTAACATTCAACCCATTCTTTATCATCAGTAGTATTATTTGTGATTTGAAAAGAAGAAAGTCATATACACCTAGGATGCCTCGGGGGTGAGTAAAACACAGCCTAATTTTCTTTTTTGGGTGAACTAACCCTTTAATTGTATGTAATTATGCATAATGTATTGTTATTATTATTGTAAGTACATGTAACGTGTAACAAGGACACCTTAAATTAAAGTTACCCCACCTTATTTTGCAACGTGGAAGTAAGCCGTTTTTTTTTTTATAATGTGTTAGACTTATGATTTATTAGCTGCTATAAGGAAAATAACTATAAGGTCAAATTATTTGCACTACGAACCAGTGTGTTTATGATTGTGATAATACATTAAATGAATATGATAACAAATACCAGTTTGCAATATCAAGCAGCAACACAGACTGTTTTTATACTGCTAAAATAACTGAAAGTGAATAACACAAGTTAAAAGTGGCTGTGTCCACCCTTATGTCAAAAATAATGTGGATATGAACACACAAACTTCATCTCTAGAGCTGCTCTGAGAGTCACTTCAAAAGCGTTTCACAGCTGCATTTGATAAAATCTATCGACAGATACACACAGAAGCTCAAAGTTTGGTTTGACTTGAATATATGACAGAAACCCTGTCCTACTGTACAATAGATCGTACTTCTCAAAGTAATAAAACAATAGTAATACAGTTAACTGAAACAGTATTTTTAAGGAAAATCACACAATTTTTCATCCATATTTGAATTTAAACAGTAAATCTCTGTTGTGCAGCACTTTTTTTTTTTTTTTTGCCAAACATCAAAGGAATTGTTTATATTTCATTTGATTACGTTTTAAATGATTAATGAAAACGTTTTATGCATTCATTCATTACTGTCTTTTTTATAATATATTTGTATTAAATTATAAAACACAGAGTCCAGAAAAAAATCAGGGCACTATTACTGTTACAGTCTTAATAAATGAAAATGTTGATGTTTTATGAATTCAATTGATTAGACAGCCATTTTGATGATTCAAATTTCATTAACAGTTTAAATGGACATATCAACACAGAAAATAAAACTGATTTCATTCAGCCCTGCAGTAAGACCAGTTTAAATTGTGATTTAAGAGATGATTTTTAATTGCCGTCAGCATTTTGTTGAGTTTATGTTCCATGCCTTTTATGAGGACAACACCTCATTAAAACACTGCCCTATTGTTCTTCTTTATCACTCAGATTCAAGGGTCTGAAAAAAGGTGGAGTCTCGGAGAACGCTTCCTACTACATCTTCACACAGTGTGCTGATGGGGCCTTTGAGGCGTTTCCCGTTCACGCCTGGTACAACTTCACACCGCAGGCCAAACACCGCACGCTCACAGCAGAGGAGGCAGAGGAAGAGTGGGGCAGGTTGAGTGTTGCATTCATGAGAACAGCTCTGATGGCTCTCCTGAGCGGCCAGTGTCAAATAATTGTAAACGCGTCTAAAGCTCAGACACCACATCTGCTTATTTTTCCACTTAGGAGAAACAACGTGGTGAATCACTTCAGTATCATGCTTCAGCGACGCCTCAGAGGACAGGAGCGAGGAGAGGATGATGAGGAGGAAGGAGAGAAGGGGGGGAAGAAAAAGAAGAAGAAGGGAGGCAGGGGAGGAGACCTGCGCATACATGACCTTGAGGAGGATTTGGAAATGAGCAGCGATGAGAGTGACGGCAGCAATGGAGATGGTGAGCAACGGCTCTGAGAACGAGAGGAGTGTCAAATGTAGGGCTTTCTTACCAAAATGCCTTCTTTCAATGCAGATGATGAAGCCAAGTCAAAAGCTAAAAAGGACAAAGGCCCCAAAGGCAAGGGAAAGAAGAAGAAGAAAAAGGGCAGCGACCTGGAAGGGTTCGAGGATAGTGATGATGGTGACTTTGAGGGGTTGGAGGTGGACTACATGTCTGATGAGAGCAGGTGACTACTACACAAATCTTTATGTACAGTTACTTTTGCCAAATATTAACAGCCCTTTATACAAAGTCTCTCTTCATGGTTACTGCAGTCTAGTCATAATCATTCTTTCTTTGCTCCAGTTCTGAAGAAGAAGAGCCAGAGAAGACGAAGCCCAATAAGGGAGAGGACGTCCCTAAAGGTTAGTAACTCTGAAAGTGTTTTTTTGTTTTGTTTTTGCCTTTCTACAGGAGTGTACTTCATTTCATTCTGATGTTTGATTTGAGACGACTCCATGAAGCTCCAGTGGCTTTTTTCAGGAATTGATGAAATGTCTGAGAGTGAGGAAGAGAGTGAGGAAGAAAACAAGAATGAAGAAGATGGCAAGGAGGAAGAAGAGGAAGAAGATGGAAAGAAGACACCGGTGCAGGTGGAAAAGAAGAAAAAGAAAGGTAAAGGCAATCTAATTTTGGATTTTTTCTTTGTATTTGAAAGAGTTAGTCATGTTTATTGGATACTAGTAGGCATACCACTAAACATAACAATAAAATGAAGGAATTAATTATCAGTTCATTTCAAAATAAAAACTTTTTATATGAAACCTTTAAAAATTATTTCGTTTAAAAATAAAAATACACATTCATAATTTTAGTTAAATGTAACAGTAAAATAATGTATTGAATTATTTTAAATGCAACTTTTATAATTCATATATTGATAAATGCTTTGTAATTTTTTAAGTGCTAATCTTCCAAAATCCTCCATAATGTTGACGTTCTCTATATTGTTATATTTATTTTTTCCCATTTTGTAAAAATCATTGTGTATGTTGTTTCAGACAGCAGTGGCGAATCCGACAGCTCTGAGGACAGTGATATTGAAGGAGAGGCAGCTCAGCAGGTAGTTCAAGGACAGGAAGTCGACCTGGCACACCTTCTATCGACAGCGCTGCCACTTCCAACACTCTCCGTGCCGCTGCCAACAAACTAGAGCAAGGTACACTCCATGAAACTCAGCTGATTAAAAAGTTAATCAAATTAATTGCATGAACTGCAAGGCTATTACTTGCTTGATTTAATAGCATAAATATTTGCAGAGAAAAAAAAAAATTACTGCATGATGTTGTGGCAAGAAAATAGCATGAAAATAGATTACAGAAAGTGGGTTTAGGAGCATATTAATATGCATTTTTTTTATATATATATAATAATTTTTTTTTTTTTTTAATTGATCAAACTTTTGTCAGGTAAAGGGATATTCCAGCCAAAAATTCTCTCATTTACACACCCTCATGCTGTCACAGATGTGTATGACTCTCTCTTCAGATGAACACAAAGATTTTTAGAAAAAGAATCCATAGAGTCCATATAATGCAAGGTGTACGGGACCTCCAAAGTTGAAGCTTTAAAAACCAAACGAAGTGAACAGGGTAATGCATATGACTCAGTTGGTACAGGGGGCTGTTATGTTTATTTATTTTGAAGCATCAATTTTGGGAGTCCCATACACTTTCATTATATGGACTCAGAGATGAATTATTTGTCTAAAAAAAATCTTTGTTTGTATTTATCTAAAGAAAGTCATATACATCTAGGATGGCATGAGGGTGAGTAGATGATGAGAGAATTTTTGTAATAAGCCGTGACATTACTTGTATTATCTGACTAGTATCTCATCTTGTCTCTGTTTCTCTTCACTGCTAAGGGTTAAGTAAAGTTTTAACTTCATGTATCTGCTCCTCTGTCTCAGGTAAGCGGCAGACAACTGTGCTCAGCTCAGAGACTCCGGCTGCGAAGAGATTAAAGATGGAGCCCAGCCCTCAGAGCTCTTCAGGGAAGAGCACACCCCAACCAGCGTCAGGGAAATCCACCCCCAGCGCCAGGTACTTTTTTTTCTTAAACATTATCTAAACCCTCAGCTCTCCATCTCTTCTCCCTATCTCTGTGTCCTGGGTCTTTTCTCCAGCTTTCAGCTGATTTCCTCTATCCCCTGAGAGAAGGAGGACCCAGTTAAACTTGCATTAAACCATACAGTACCAGTGTTTCCCCCACATAGACTTTACCTGGGCTGCCGCCCAAGTATATTTGGAGAAACATTTTTGCTTTTATTATTTTTATCCTCTTATAGTTTTTTTTTATCCAACCGAAATGATGAAAACATCCGCGATCGATTAACTAGTGGAATATCTCCCCTTGCCCTACGTTTCCTATCTGCTCGTTCTGTGTGCGCGAGAACTGTTTCCTCCCGCTGACATTCCCTCGTGCGCTGCAGAGACAAAGACAGGGCTCGACAGTGTGGGCGCTTCACTCGCATTTGTGACTAAAAATAGATGTGTGCGAACTGTAAAATGTATTTAGGAGCACGTGTGCGAATAAAGCAAAATCCCTCAGGGCGAGTTTTCTTAAATTTAATTTCATAAAAAAGTATTCAATACACGAAATGGTAAAACAAACATCTTAATGATTATTTTAAGACGTCTTATATTTGAGGATGGAAAAACATAAATTGCGATACAGCCTGAGCCTATTGATTATTAAACTTCAAAAGGCTATGATTTCATTAAAAAAGAGCGCTGCACGTTGTTCAACAGGTTCGCGCAACAGCGCTTCAGACAGCTTCAAAGTGACTCTCAATGAATAGCGCACATATATGGTAAGCGATTGATTATGAACTCGTTGAATTATGACAATGTCTACTTTATGACATTTATATAATATGTTTTAGACGGTTGTAAGAATGCATATTTTATCTCTCATCTGAAGGACCAGGCCGCAATGTAGACATTTAAAAATAAGAGTCCCGGTGTTTTTCGGGCTTGTTTTTAATTAAAAGTCAAGTTTTTCTTTTCTTCTCTGGGCGTTATTGGTTGCACAATAAATGGTATTTAATTTAATTTCCATTTAATTCATAGTAAACTATTGTAGTTTCTGGCTGGGATGCTTCCCCACAGGAAGAAAAGTCAAAGAACATTATTTGACACATTATTCAATATATAGATTTTACTAGTATCAGTAAAATCTGTGTCCCATTCACTGAGAGAGACACTATATGACAAAGCAAGGAGAATTCTACCATTTAAATGCTGTAATTTTGCATAATTTACAATGCATAATATGAGTATGTAATTAAATGTAATAGTAGCCTATGCAATTAAATTGAATTGCAATAAATACAAATATTGTTAAAAATCCCACATTATTTGTTATTTGTCACATGTAGTAGACCATTTTTGGCCGTGGGTAATAGGATTTTCAACCCGGCTGCGGCTACCACCGCAAGTATATTTCAAACCTGTGGGAAGCACTGCAGTACTGTATCCAGTAACACTATGACACTGTGTGTATTAGACCCATAATGCAGAGTTTATGCCAAATGTCTCAAAACATCACAATTCTTCACATTTTATCCCTTCAAGCATTGCCACAGTCGCAAACTGCATTATGTCTCGCTTACTTCAAGCATGTATAACGTCTACCCTTTAGTGATGTGCTGCTGACGGAGGATGCCGTGCGCAGGTATCTCATCAGGAAGCCCATGACCACTAAAGACCTGCTGAAGAAGTTCCAGACTAAGCGCACAGGTCTCAGCAGCGAGCAGACAGTCAACGTGCTCGCCCAGATCTTGAAGAGGCTCAACCCAGAGAGGAAGAACATCAGTGACAAGATGCACTTCTACCTCACTGAGTGAGCACAGCTGAGGAGAGAGTGGAACTGAGCGCCCATCACCAGCAGCCTCTCCTTTAACAATACAGCTCTTTTGGGTCAAGGCTACCAACTTGATCTGAAATTTGTCATTTTGCTTTCAACCATTCAGCATTTATTAACAGTAGTATTTAAGTGTTGTTAATCGAGTTCCATATGAGACAGAAAACTGAGAAGCAAGCAATGGAGTAGGTTTTTGTATATTGTAACGGATACAGGAAAGATGTGTTTGCAAATTCCACATTTATGCCTGTTAATGACAAGTTGAATAACAGAGAGAAGCTGGGTAATATCAACACAATGATTTTTCATGAAAACCTGCTGAATTTTGAGAGAGGGTCCTTACCCAGAGAATACAATCGCATCTGTGGCTTTTTTATATATATATAATAATTTTTTTTTTTTTTTAATTGATCAAACTTTTGTCAGGTAAAGGGATATTCCAGCCAAAAATTCTCTCATTTACACACCCTCATGCTGTCACAGATGTGTATGACTCTCTCTTCAGATGAACACAAAGATTTTTAGAAAAAGAATCCATAGAGTCCATATAATGCAAGGTGTACGGGACCTCCAAAGTTGAAGCTTTAAAAACCAAACGAAGTGAACAGGGTAATGCATATGACTCAGTTGGTACAGGGGGCTGTTATGTTTATTTATTTTGAAGCATCAATTTTGGGAGTCCCATACACTTTCATTATATGGACTCAGAGATGAATTATTTGTCTAAAAAAAATCTTTGTTTGTATTTATCTAAAGAAAGTCATATACATCTAGGATGGCATGAGGGTGAGTAGATGATGAGAGAATTTTTGTAATAAGCCGTGACATTACTTGTATTATCTGACTAGTATCTCATCTTGTCTCTGTTTCTCTTCACTGCTAAGGGTTAAGTAAAGTTTTAACTTCATGTATCTGCTCCTCTGTCTCAGGTAAGCGGCAGACAACTGTGCTCAGCTCAGAGACTCCGGCTGCGAAGAGATTAAAGATGGAGCCCAGCCCTCAGAGCTCTTCAGGGAAGAGCACACCCCAACCAGCGTCAGGGAAATCCACCCCCAGCGCCAGGTACTTTTTTTTCTTAAACATTATCTAAACCCTCAGCTCTCCATCTCTTCTCCCTATCTCTGTGTCCTGGGTCTTTTCTCCAGCTTTCAGCTGATTTCCTCTATCCCCTGAGAGAAGGAGGACCCAGTTAAACTTGCATTAAACCATACAGTACCAGTGTTTCCCCCACATAGACTTTACCTGGGCTGCCGCCCAAGTATATTTGGAGAAACATTTTTGCTTTTATTATTTTTATCCTCTTATAGTTTTTTTTTATCCAACCGAAATGATGAAAACATCCGCGATCGATTAACTAGTGGAATATCTCCCCTTGCCCTACGTTTCCTATCTGCTCGTTCTGTGTGCGCGAGAACTGTTTCCTCCCGCTGACATTCCCTCGTGCGCTGCAGAGACAAAGACAGGGCTCGACAGTGTGGGCGCTTCACTCGCATTTGTGACTAAAAATAGATGTGTGCGAACTGTAAAATGTATTTAGGAGCACGTGTGCGAATAAAGCAAAATCCCTCAGGGCGAGTTTTCTTAAATTTAATTTCATAAAAAAGTATTCAATACACGAAATGGTAAAACAAACATCTTAATGATTATTTTAAGACGTCTTATATTTGAGGATGGAAAAACATAAATTGCGATACAGCCTGAGCCTATTGATTATTAAACTTCAAAAGGCTATGATTTCATTAAAAAAGAGCGCTGCACGTTGTTCAACAGGTTCGCGCAACAGCGCTTCAGACAGCTTCAAAGTGACTCTCAATGAATAGCGCACATATATGGTAAGCGATTGATTATGAACTCGTTGAATTATGACAATGTCTACTTTATGACATTTATATAATATGTTTTAGACGGTTGTAAGAATGCATATTTTATCTCTCATCTGAAGGACCAGGCCGCAATGTAGACATTTAAAAATAAGAGTCCCGGTGTTTTTCGGGCTTGTTTTTAATTAAAAGTCAAGTTTTTCTTTTCTTCTCTGGGCGTTATTGGTTGCACAATAAATGGTATTTAATTTAATTTCCATTTAATTCATAGTAAACTATTGTAGTTTCTGGCTGGGATGCTTCCCCACAGGAAGAAAAGTCAAAGAACATTATTTGACACATTATTCAATATATAGATTTTACTAGTATCAGTAAAATCTGTGTCCCATTCACTGAGAGAGACACTATATGACAAAGCAAGGAGAATTCTACCATTTAAATGCTGTAATTTTGCATAATTTACAATGCATAATATGAGTATGTAATTAAATGTAATAGTAGCCTATGCAATTAAATTGAATTGCAATAAATACAAATATTGTTAAAAATCCCACATTATTTGTTATTTGTCACATGTAGTAGACCATTTTTGGCCGTGGGTAATAGGATTTTCAACCCGGCTGCGGCTACCACCGCAAGTATATTTCAAACCTGTGGGAAGCACTGCAGTACTGTATCCAGTAACACTATGACACTGTGTGTATTAGACCCATAATGCAGAGTTTATGCCAAATGTCTCAAAACATCACAATTCTTCACATTTTATCCCTTCAAGCATTGCCACAGTCGCAAACTGCATTATGTCTCGCTTATTTCAAGCATGTATAACGTCTACCCTTTAGTGATGTGCTGCTGACGGAGGATGCCGTGCGCAGGTATCTCATCAGGAAGCCCATGACCACTAAAGACCTGCTGAAGAAGTTCCAGACTAAGCGCACAGGTCTCAGCAGCGAGCAGACAGTCAACGTGCTCGCCCAGATCTTGAAGAGGCTCAACCCAGAGAGGAAGAACATCAGTGACAAGATGCACTTCTACCTCACTGAGTGAGCACAGCTGAGGAGAGAGTGGAACTGAGCGCCCATCACCAGCAGCCTCTCCTTTAACAATACAGCTCTTTTGGGTCAAGGCTACCAACTTGATCTGAAATTTGTCATTTTGCTTTCAACCATTCAGCATTTATTAACAGTAGTATTTAAGTGTTGTTAATCGAGTTCCATATGAGACAGAAAACTGAGAAGCAAGCAATGGAGTAGGTTTTTGTATATTGTAACGGATACAGGAAAGATGTGTTTGCAAATTCCACATTTATGCCTGTTAATGACAAGTTGAATAACAGAGAGAAGCTGGGTAATATCAACACAATGATTTTTCATGAAAACCTGCTGAATTTTGAGAGAGGGTCCTTACCCAGAGAATACAATCGCATCTGTGGCTTTTATTACACATTCATTTCTTATCACATTTGTTTGCTGTTTTTTTTTTTTTAAACTGGCTGTAAAAAGTAAAACTTTTGCAGGAGATTTCTCCTTTGGTAGTACATTAAATTTGTTCCGAAATAAATAACAGTGTTTGTGTTTATTTGTTTAAATTTCATATTGTATGCATCAGTAATGTATTGTTTGAGAAGAAAGCCACAATAGTGGATAGCAAAAAATATTTATTAATAGACATTGTAAATAAGAAGCAGTTCCAATCACTGTCTTAATCCTTTTCCCTGACTTAATTTACATTATACATTGTATCAATCAAATCTTTTTCCTTCAATTATTCAATACAGGTATTTGGACAATATTTCAGTGAGGTGAATGTTATCCTAATGTTAAAAATTGTTTTCCAGCAGTTGTTTCTTTGTGGTTATTCTAGGAAAATGCATCCGATTTATACATTTTTAGCTACCTGTGTGTGAGTATCTGAAAGATGAACAACTCTAGTCAAAGGTAGTATGAAAAAGCCACAGCATTTCCAAGACAAGTGCCAAGGTCAGTCCAGTTCTTTTAAACAGGCAGGTTTCGACAGATGACAGAGATGCGGCGATGACGTGGAACCTTCTGTCCTGAGAAAAAGGATTCTTCATCTTTCAGGATTTCATGGGTGAATTTAAATCGAGCATCATCCCTGTTGATATGAACACGTGTTTTACAATTCAAATTTTGAATGTCATCTAAAATAGATGTTCACCTTTTGTGGAAAACAAAATATTCTTCTGCCAGTTTTGTGAGATATAAAAAAAAAAAAAAAAATGCTGGGTTTTGTGAAATATCAAGAAAGAAAATGAAACACCTTAATATATAAAGTGAGCGCCGACTCAGAAGCAAGTCCACCCAATCTGTGGATTTGTTTTCTGGGATTATTCGCATAACACTATCGGACAACAGGCTCAGCCCTGCAATAGTGCTTCCACAGAACTGGCAAGAGAGAACAGCAGGCACAGAGAACATTAATAATGTACAAATAACAGTGTTAAGTGTGGAGAACATCAATATTGTACAAATAACTGAGAGGCAGACCTTCACACTGTCAATATGGGGTTTGATAAAGCCCTCTTTGTCCAGGTCCAGAACATGAATTGGCCCAAGCAGTGGACTGCCTTCAGGAAATGCAACTGCTCTCACCCGCCTTAAGATACTTTCACACACAACTCCCCACTGCAGGCGCTCTGTTTCTCTGTAGCCGTGAATAGCCTGAGTGGTGAAAGAGAAATGTACCAAAGAACTGGAAAATGGGGCGAAGGTAATTAATAGCCAATGGCCAATAATTAACAGTAGGAATTTTACAAATAAAATGCCCTAGAAATATGTTTACAACCTTATTTAGTTATAACAACAATGTTGGTTTTTATTAACAAGTGGAGAACAATTGAGGTCAAGACCTAGACTGTAGAAAGATGGATCTTTAATTTCAATGGAAATTATTTTAGTTTTACTTTAGGTTCATGTGTAGTGGGACACATGAAACCCACTTAGTACTTCATCATAAAACGTAATAAACTGTGTCTATGTTATTAAGCTTTATTATGATGTTTTTTGTTTGTTTGTTTTGTTTTTAACGGAGTGAGCTGCACCAACGACGACAAAACTACTGTTTCCAAGCAGGTTTCCCAAACACTTCCCTCTCTTTGGTTGTTCCGACAAAGTAGCCCCGCCCAAAACTCATGGGATTGGAAGAGAGCCACCTGCTAGATTTCTGATTGGCTAACACGCGCGGTTCGCGCTCAAATTCTTTATTCACCGCTTTCTCAGAGAAAAAATATTATTAATCAGCACACCTATTTCACTTATAGTAGGAACGTTTTCAAGAAAGTCTTGGGTTCACTTGGAAAGTACAGGTAGATTGGAACTACTCCAGTACACTACACATAAGCTACAACCATAAAAACGTTGAGAGTAGCAATCACAAACAACGGGTATGAAATAACGCTGGATGGCAGTGTTTGTTTACACACTTCTCAATGGTACTTACATCGTCCCAGTGGTCAAACTCATATCGCTTTTTTCTAAGTCCTGTCTCTACTTCTTTGAAAAGGGCATTCTCCTCTTCCTCGCTGATGAAATTCTGTCTAACTTCAACATGCCCACGCACTACGGATAACATTTCCTGAGACGATCCGTGCAACCATTTACACTCCTCTTTGCTCTCGGGGCCTTTCCGTAAAGCCGAGCTCTCCGATAAAAGCCTATACAATAAGGGATTTTGGAAAGATTTCCTCTGTACTTGTTTCGATAATCTAATTAGTAGTGTCATTCTGTCGAGGACATACGATGGCACTTAAATATCCACAATATTCAGCGTACTAGTGTCACTACTGTCATTGACTGGGCGCCATTTTGAACTCGCTAAGATTTCTGGGACTTGAAGTATTTGAGTCAACAAATACTTCAACGTAGCAGTAGTCTAGCATTATATTCAGTTTTCAACGACAAAATACAATTTATGGGAAATTGTGAGTGCAAGCAGCAATGGTGATGAAATAAAGATGCAAAAACCAGCTGCAGGTTACAAGAAAATGTTTTAAATTAGTTAAAAATAGTTATTATAGAACTGTGTTATTTATTTTGCAAACGGCGATGCATTCAGCTACAAATACACGCAAACGAGTTTAATTTGCCCTCTTTTGTTTCCAGTGAGTAAAGACGACATTCTACTCTAGTGATGATACATTATATGTAATTGCAATTCCCGCTTTTCAACACTAGAGAGCACCACATGACTATGGCTTGATGTGATAGATGAAGATAAAAATAAAAAACTTTATTTCTGGGGGCAAACGCATCCTTTTTTGATTTCCTCCTAACATAAGCACGCTTAATAACAGATTTTTTTCTGTCTCTTCCTATTTTGCCCCTTGGCTGAAATTTCACGTTTTAAATCTATAAAGTAACCAACCTCAATTTCTATTGGCATGTTTTTGTTAAATGTGAAATAACTCTCGCTCCCCTCCACCTGCTGGCTATTCAGTATTTCTGTGTTATATATTATAATCCAGACTTGTGACAATACAATTCAAACCCAATCTCCAATGACTGTGCTTTTTTTTTCAGACTATTATGTCACTGTTAGATGTCTCTTTGTCTCTCTCTCTCTCCACACACACACACACACACACACACAAACCAAATTGACTGGGTTCTCTCATCAATTAGCCTGCAAGACTGTAATGATGGTAATTATTTGTAATTGTAATGGTCAGGCAGTGCTGTTTGTGGCAGTAAGAGGGCAGTAAACAGTCTGTAAGTAAGTAAGATGTACAGGCAGTAAGACATTGAGTGCTGCTACATGGCTCTGGGGAATGTGCAATATATCCACACTGTAGCCAATACAGCAAAGATTAGAAGATTGCAAAGCCTGAAATAACTCAGAGCATAGCCTCAGAATAGTTTATTCCTGTTTTTGTTGCAGATATGTACTGGTTTACATTACACATTAGCTCAGAATTTTCTACATATTAGAGAGGGAATTCTCTTTAATTTCTTTACAAACTTTAAATCACTTTTAGAGGCAACTTCAGATGAGACCCATTTAAATCAGTTTTACATTTGAACGCTCTGAAAATATAATTTATCCTTTGCTAAGCCTCGTCCCTTTGGTGGCTCTTGCTAACCCAAACCAGCTTTACAAAACATCCTATAGAAATGAACTGGACATTCTTTGAACAGCGTAATATTCAGTAAAATGTGCTCATGAAGTGGTAAAAAGGTATTATTGTTACATTGGCTTAAATAAATCATGTAGTTGAAAAGTGTTGTATCTGCTATTTTTAAAAGAAATTGTGAAATTTAGTAAAAACATAATTTAAAACAGCGGAGACTGCAAATTATAATTGACCAAATTGACCAAAAAAGCCTAATTTGAAAGCAATTAAAATTAGGATTGCAAAGGGGTGGACAATTTCCGGAAACTTTCCAAAAGTTTCAGAAAATGTCCAAAATTTCTGGAAAGTTTTGGAAATTTTCTGGAAATTTTCCACCATTTTGCAACTCTAATTACAATTGATAGCATTAGGGAACGCAATTGTTAACACAAGGGAAACAATGCTTTACCATATTTTTGGTAATCTGGTATTTAAACTTACCCAACAAACAGAACCTCCATAGATTTACATTTGAAAAAAGCAAAATATTTTCGGAAAAAATGGTAGACAGCAGAGTGCAATATATCCACACTGTAGCCAATACAGCAAAGATTAGAAGATTGCAAAGCCTGAAATAACTCAGAGCATAGCCTCAGAATAGTTTATTCCTGTTTTTGTTGCAGATATGTACTGGTTTACATTACACATTAGCTCAGAATTTTCTACATATTAGAGAGGGAATTCTCTTTAATTTCTTTACAAACTTTAAATCACTTTTAGAGGCAACTTCAGATGAGACCCATTTAAATCAGTTTTACATTTGAACGCTCTGAAAATATAATTTATCCTTTGCTAAGCCTCGTCCCTTTGGTGGCTCTTGCTAACCCAAACCAGCTTTACAAAACATCCTATAGAAATGAACTGGACATTCTTTGAACAGCGTAATATTCAGTAAAATGTGCTCATGAAGTGGTAAAAAGGTATTATTGTTACATTGGCTTAAATAAATCATGTAGTTGAAAAGTGTTGTATCTGCTATTTTTAAAAGAAATTGTGAAATTTAGTAAAAACATAATTTAAAACAGCGGAGACTGCAAATTATAATTGACCAAATTGACCAAAAAAGCCTAATTTGAAAGCAATTAAAATTAGGATTGCAAAGGGGTGGACAATTTCCGGAAACTTTCCAAAAGGGGGGGGGTCATGTGACACACAGCAGCCACAATAGCACTTATGTTCATATGTTTTATTTATTCGTTTTCCTTTTTATTCAAAACATTCCCAAACGCATTAACTACATCATGAAATATCTGGATTCTCACCTATGTTAGTTGATCTGTAGTGGGCGATGGCCTAATAATGTAGTCTATTAACTATGTATAAAAACCTGTCTATTTACTTAAGTAACAGATATGGGTGTCATGCTATAACATAGTTTTAATACGACAGACTTTATATTTAATGTGAATTTAACATTGAAAGTTAATGTGAATAAAAACATTGTAAGTTAGGCTACTTATCATAACACTTTCATTGTACAGAAAGAGCAAAGAACATTTACATTATCAAAGAACATTTTCACTGACAGCCTAGAGTTCAAGCACTCTCAGAAACTCCCATTAAAATCACTGAAGCTGTTTACACTGTGAAATGAATATCTTACTTATTTATACACACATCTGCACTTTGTTGTTTCTAACGAGAGAATTCGCCAGAAAGAGGTATTCAGACAGCGAGCGAGTGTACAAAACACCAGCATTTTAGCGATGACTCATCTTAACTCCTCTGATTGGCCATTGCATTCATAAGCTCAACAACATCGTGTGTGATTGGTTAATGCGCAGTGCTGTAAAAAACGCGTCTGGCTCAGCGCCAGCCAGCGAACGCAGATTTGAATTTAGCAGCTGATGATATGACGGCTGAACATTCTAATCACGCTGGTGTGATTGTATTAAATATAGAAAATATTATTCGGCTATTTTTTGTCTTTTGGAAGCTGCATTTAAAATCCACTTGGCTCAAAAATCTGAGGGGGCACATGCCCCCTTACTTTGAATGGGCATGAAGCCTCTGATTGTCAGCAACATTCTTAAGGCGGGGCTAAAGAATGGTCAATTCACAAGAAGAAATCAACACTACAGCTGAACATTTACATATACACACACATGCAGACAAACACAGCTACATATTTATCTCACTTCCTGAGAGGTCAGTTTGGCCACCCTCCAATCCTGTCATCCTGCAAGAGCATTTTCTCAATGGGCTTCATGACTGACACCAGCTGATCTAAAGAACACAGGAAATCGTTTAAGCCTCTAAGACTCAGACTGTTTGTCAAGTGACTATATATTGCTCAATTGATTTTAATGTAAATACAGGCTCATAAATGAGTTTGATTTCCTGGAGAAATGCAAGGCATGGAGAGGGCGCAGAGAGAGTTCTAAATAAATTTTTAGATTCTGACTTGCATTGACTTTGTATATGGACACAAAAAACAACAAAATTTCTCAGAAGATCCACACAAGAATTAAAGTAATATAGATTGGAACAAGAATTTTTGGGTGAACTATCTCTTTAAGTTGATGGGGATTACAGATGTAGCAGAAATGCTTGGATTTGAGCGGAAAAGAGGCACTGAGCTTGGGAATCAAGTTAGGGAAGCAGAGCGAAAAGAAAGTATGACAGATGAGTGAAAGCATATTGTGATGACAGTTCTGTCCCTTTGTGAAGATGCTGGCCTACATACTACTTAAGGATGTTTGGAGCAGTTTACAAGCACTTTGAGTCAATGTTCAAGTGCTGTAAACAGATCAACAAAGACATTCAAAATTTCTGTCTATTACTGGCTTTTTTTAATAATTTTACGGTATTTACTATATATTTCATGCAACAGTGACACATTAATTGCACAATAGTTCCTGACAGATTGTGAAAACATTATGTTAACATGTTTATCTAGAAATGGTCCGTTTGCTAATCTCCTATTGGTGCCGTTAATGAGACTGTCTATATGTTAGTAGAAGGGTTAGGAGCACTGAAGAGAGTTGAATGGATGTTTTGTCAGGCATTGGGGCTTTTAATAATTCTACGCTGTTTAAAAATGTATTGTACCTACATCAGGCTCTTCCCCAAATAAAACACTCCGCTCAGAGGACGATGGCCCACTTTACGCTCTCATACACAGTCTCCGTATCACAGCTACATATTCATCTTTGTCTCTTACCTGTGCCAAAAAGTGTATATTATTTGTGTTTTCATTTTAATTGTATAAAATATTTAGCATAAATGAGCCTCTAAAGAAGCCCATAAACACACAAAGCAATCATGTGTTCAACTCTCCTTTTTTCTCTAGTGCGTGTTTATTGCATCTGACACACTAACATACCGAGGTTATATATTGCGATGCGGCCCTTTCCACTGACCAGTAGGATTTATATCTGGAAGATAAGGTTAAATAAGGAGCAGAGAACCTGGTATACATGCTGTTTATGAATTATTCAATTTTATGAGTCACTGAGTTTAGCTTCTGCTGCAAATACACAGCAGCATTACTTCAGAATTCTTGATCGGCCCTGTGTGCGTATGTTCACATTTTTACCATCTCTTTATCACCATTATATGCAGTCACTGAATGCACACATGCAAACTGATGCATTATGCTTTTGCCTTTGTTTTGCGAGATTTACATGTGACACTTTTATGGGCACACTGAGCACTTGATTGAATTTTGATTGATTTGATGACAATTCTCACACCATGTTTTCTCTGAATCTGAGCATAGCTGAGCCAAACTCGTCTGTCACAGGACAAATCACAGTCTAAGAGACCGGAATTTACTCATAATTCAATTTTGGCAAAATGTGCAGCTCGTTTTGCCTTTGTAGAGCAGTGTAGTGAGACATCTTATTGACTTCTCTCTTTTTCTTTGGCTGGCTGTGTGCTTTCAGTGTGCTGCTGTGTTAGATTAGTGTGGCATGCTTTAATAATGCACTAAGGGAGGGGTGTTTCTGCTTGGCAGCAGGAGAGAGGCTCTGGCATTCAAAAGCAATCGCCTTGTGAACCCCAACTGTGTGACAAGGCTGACACAACAGGACTACAGCACACATCACAGCATACAGCCCCACTACTGAGACTGCATTCATAATCAATACGTAAACATGCACAATATACAGAAACTCTTCATTAAGAAGATTAGTGGTAACACAAGAATAACTTAATTAGATGAACATATACACTCTTTATACATTCATTATCTTCTAAATGGCCAAAAAATGTTCGCTGGTCCCAATAGTGCCAAGCAAAGCCCTTCATTTGTGTTGTCTAAAATGTGTGGATGTTTTAAATGTCTTTTAGCAATGTAATATCACAGCTGTGCAAAATTCTTGTACAGAGGCAGCTGTCAGGATGATGAGCAGGATTTGTCTTGATCAGGGTTTTATGGGGTAGGAGCTGCTAGACTGTGTAGGACAGTCACTAAATTGGCAGTTTTGATTTCCAAAGATAATGAGTCTCGGTTTGTTTTGTGTTTTGGGTGTTCGATTACTTTACAGTGGAGATGTATTCTTTATATAGCGTTTAATTTGCATGTTTTGTTTTTTTTTCCCCTCTGTTCATAGTTTGATTAATGAATTTAGGCCACAGTTTAGAGCTCTGACTCACCAGTTCTCAAGTTTGGTCACTTGGAATAATTGAAAGATAATTCTACAAATCATAAAACCAGCACATTGCATGTAAGCAGGATATAATGTGTCCACACATTGATCTGCAACAGTAACTGTAGTCTAATACTTGGCTGATATTAGTGGTAATTACTTAATAAAATTAGGGTAAGAAATTGTTGCAAATACACGACTTTTGTTTGGAACTGGTATTTGTTTGGAATATAAGTTTATGTTAATATAGAAACCAAACTGCCTTTACATGAAGCAAATGCTCTGCATGTTCTGAAAGATGTTTACATTGTAGCTGTTACATGTTTATATTTTGTATTATTTTGTTTATCATTAGTTGTTTTATATTTAATTTTGGTATATTATATTTTTAATTTAGATCCACGGCTATGTGCAGTGTTTCAGAACCATGGACAGCTGCCTTCGCGGCTGTCATTAGAACGGTGCTCTTGCCTAACTGAGCTTACAGATCAAACTTTGTTTGGGGGTTTGAGGTTTCATTAATGCAACCGCCCAAACCAAAGGCCGAGGGTGGTTTAAATAGCACAAATGCCAAACAGATTTAGTTGTAATAGATTTAGGCTATTATTTACGTTTCAATTGTGTTTCAAATAGTGTTTCAATAACAACAAAAGTTATATTATAAATTGCTGACTCAGAACGCTTATTTTTACCTTGCGCAAAATAAACGCTTTCGAACAGATTTCGCGTACGTCTTAGGAAGTAATCATAGCAACTACGCTGCGGTGCTTTAAAAGGTAAATATATAGCTGCAATATCACTTTATAATAGATTTATAATCACAAACTTAAACAGGATGCAGCTCTAAAATTACTCGGATATTACCGATAAAAGCCATAATGTATGATGCAGTGTGCTCGCTACACTCAATTGACTGTCGCTTAGTCTGACTGTTCGTTCAGACAAAGGCTACAGGAGAAAGTCGCCTGTCAGCCCAGCCGCTGTCGATCTGTTGTTGACTGAAGCCTAGAGGGAGGCTGGTACCTGTTTGAGCTCTTGACCCCGGGCTCTTCCGGACTGACGCTAAACGCATCACGTACGGTTGACCACACGCGTGCTGGTTCAGATAGTGAACAGCTTGCTGCACAAGATCAAGGGATGAGCAGAGATTGTTTTCCCCCGCTCAAGTTCACATAATTCTTTTCGCAGCAGTAGCAGGCCATGTGGTATTGTTGTAGCCTATTTATTGATTTGTTTCAGGGGGAGTTTTTAGCAGTAAGGTGGGCAAGCAGGGGTATAACTGATAAAAACTACACATGGGAGAGAGGCACTGTCCGCCGTACCACGACTGTGTCCACTTGTTTTAGACGTTGGGATGGGATGGGATGGGGCATTAGGAGGACCAGTACTGTATATCCTCCTCTGCTTACTGCTTACTGTGATATCGGATGGGCACTGTTAAGGTCGCGCGGGTCTATTGATTTTTGCCACTCGCGGCAAAACAACCGTGTCCGAAAGCATGTTGCTCTTGCTTAATTCACTCTCAAACCCGTTTTTCTAACACATCACATGGTCACATGGCTAATGTATTAACCCGATCTAATGAAAGTGCGTATCAAAAGCAAGAGTTAATGTTTCAATTTGGCGTACTATTTATACCCAGAAATTGACTTTGACGTGCATGTGATACGTAATGGGTAGGATTAGGGTTATGGGGTAGATGCTGATCAGGTGTACGCGAAAACTGCGTATTAAATGCACGCCAACAAATTGCTTATCATATGCACGCGACAACTGCTATTATTTGCACGTCAAACACGTTCGTATCATATGCACGCCAAAGTCAATTTCTATCAATCGCACGATTTTTCTGTTTGTATTTCACATACTATTTAAACACATTTTCATGAGACCGTGCTCAATGTATAGCCTATCTTAAATGGTTGGCGATTAATTATATGTAAAAGTCTGCACTGTAAATTTGTTAGCAACTTACAGTGTGTGTGTGTGTGTTTTAAATTTAAAATAGAACGGGTTATTTTTTTTATTTTTTTTTTACAATGTACAATTTTTGGTGCATTTCCAATTCCCAATTCCATGCGTGAACCACATAGACCTACAGTTTGAACTAAACAAAATACAGCCACCAAAATGCCATCCCCGTATGCTTGATGCTTGTAACATCGTTACTGTATTTTTACGGCATTTTTCTGTAAGGTAGCTTAAATTTCACAGGTGCCATTTTTTCTGTACCGTAAATTTAACAAGCATTTTTTTTTTCACTATTGTTGAAAAAATGGGTGGGATGGAGGAGAGGGAGAGTTGTCAGCTGTACTGATGGGAAATCTCCGTCTATTAATTCCGAAATGTCTGCGTCTAAGAATAGCCTGTCGGTCCTCGCCCTACGTGCCCTAGCAAAGCGGAGCCGTTCCCGAGAGACGCGCGTTTGAATGCGCAGCTGTCTCCCAGCGCTCACATCCCCACCACTGGCACAAACAGTCCATAACCTGACAACGCGCTGTCGGCTTGTTACGTTCCGTTATCTCCAAAACTGCACAACCCCTCAGTGTCGTAAAAGCAAACCGACGGTATTTTCATGCGGCAAAGGCAGGTGAGCTGAGGCTGAGAACGCATTCGGTGGAGACTCAACAGTCGGTTCAGGTACAGACCGGAGTCAGAAGAATAAATTAGTCAGTGGGGTGCGTGCGCCGTGCGTCATGTGCTGCAAGAAGAACTGGCCAGAGCGCTGAACTGATCAGTGGCTCATTATAGCTTAGCGTGCCAGCTGATCGGAGCTAACTGTTTCGTTCGGCTTGTGTTTCACAAGCTGATATCCTGCGAGCCCCCACCCCACACTCGTCCTCAACTGTCTCCTCCCCCTCTTTTTTTCTTCAGGGGCGCTTGACTGAGAGTAACGAGGCTAACAGACAGCTCAACATTGGCAGAAATAAGGAATAGAGGGGTCCGAGTGTTCTCACGAATGCATTGCCCTCACACTCGGGGAAGATGAACAGATCCTACTCGGCCCAGAGCCCAGTGCAGGGGAACACAAGCGGCTATGGGAACCCGGAGATGTCGCCGTTGTCCCCTCGCGACTGATGCTTCTACTTTCTGTCACTGTGTGTCCCCTCATTGGATTTTATGACGGTTGGATTGGTTCTTTTACACTGAAATGCCAGTGATAGCTCTGGCGAAAAGGATGACACCTTACCAGTGAGCAAAAAAAAACAAACAATCGATACTTGTGAGATCTGTTATTGCATCCGAATAATTACCTGTGTCGTGAAGAAGAGGAAAACGGAATTAACATCAGATATCGCACATCTCTCCGTAGCTGAGATGCAAATACATGCGAGTAAACGTGAGCGCGAGGTGACCGAAGGCAGATTATAGCTACACCGTGCCAAATATTGCGGATGTTGCGAAATAAATAAATAATAATTTTTATCCTATTTTTTCCTGTTTTAAATGGATATGGATACTGTGATCATCAGAATGTACAGTTAATAAAACTGAACTCAGATGATTGTTTTAAATGTTTCCATTTTTGTTCACTTGGTTAGCCATCACACATAGATCGTATAAATGATTGTAGCTATGATAATTGCAACCTGAATTTCCAAGGAAAAGCGCGGATGAGAGACAGTTCTGGAAAATATGAGGATGGAGCCACAGAAAACGAGAGATTTAGCCAAGAATTGCATGGCCGTGGAAATATGTTGATTGTGGACATAAAATGAGGTGATGATGGACCATTTTGTGTGTTGAAGTGGGCAACGAACCTGTGAACTACAAAATATAAGGCGCGCTTTTTTTGTTCGATTTTTTTTTGGTTTGTTTTTGTTGTTGTTTTTTGTTCGTTTTCTTATTAGTTTGCTTAAAATCTAACCATCAAGCTCCTGGAGCGTAACATCGCATATAAAAGCCATGAAGACAAATGTGTACTCCAGTTATACACGTATTAAGTTTTGAAGCAGATGGGATGTAATGTGGTGTGGTCGCGTTGAATATTCGCCCCCTTTTTTCCTGCTTCGTGAAGACTGGCATTTGGTGTCTATAGAATGGCTCGGTTCGGAGATGAGGTGCCGTCCAGGTATGGCGGAGGACCGGGACACGCTCAAGGGGGACCCGGTCGCGGCGGCAGCAGGCAGGGCGGCCCGCCGGGTGGTCAGCAGAGAGTGTACAAGCAGTCAATGGCCCAACGAGCCAGAACTATGGCCCTGTACAACCCTATACCGGTGCGGCAAAACTGCTTCACTGTCAACCGATCTCTGTTCATCTTCAGTGAGGACAACTTCGTGAGAAAATACGCCAAAAAGATCACCGAATGGCCATATCCTTTTAAACCCCCTCAGTGAGTACCCTGGGGCCTCCGGTTGCAGGTATAGTGCGCTTGAGTGTGGCATGTGTAAGATCACCTGAAAATGTCTTAAAACACGAATCACATTGCCGCTGGTTTAATGATAGCTGAAGAAAAACACGAGCGAGCGAGCGCATGATTTGTTCGCGGACGTTTCATTAGAATATTTCTAGGCGTTTATTTGTCAAGTTATTTCGGTGGCAAAATGAATCGAGTCTATTTCTGGGGTGTGTGTTCGGTGTGTTACGCACGGTAAGGGCGCGAGGTGAGCGGTGCTGTGTGACGGTAACGGGCGGCGCTGTGGCGCGCCGAGGCTTGCTGATGTCAGCATGTGCAGTCTCTCAGCTCGGTCTCATTCGAGAGAAAGCGATGGTGAAGAGGGGAGGTGAGGGGAGGGGGAAGCCACCATCTCCCATATTCTAAGAGCTCCTGGAGAATACTGGGTGTATATGTGTATTTGCATTTTTCATAGTGCACCTATTGAGCCTCGTGTTTAAAGACAAATGGGGATTTGTATGGAGAGAATTGGAAATTGGTAAAGCAGTATCACAAGGCCGCAGCAGGTAATCACAGCAGTGCTGATGTTTGACACAGCGTGATATTGTTTTTTATACATCAGCTTAGTAAACATGATAACCAGGAACTTGCGTTTCAGGCAATTGGCTAGTCATCTCTATGGTTTATAGCAACACAAAATGATGTTTTATTAACAAGGTTCGGAAAGAGCAAGATCAGATAACCAACCAATGCAGCACAGGTGGAGCTCGTCTAGTTGATCAATTAATTAGCATGATATATATATATATATATATATATATATATATATACACACACAGCCAACTCACCTCTGTCCCATGACAGTTTTCCGGCATCCCTCCTCCACCCCAGCGCCTCACTCTTAAACTATTCTCATCCCATACTGGGGGTGAAGTTCTCTGGGTTCAGGCTATATTCTGAGCTCGGAGCCCTCCTTCAAGACAGCACACCAAATATGCTTAATATTTGATAAATCCTATTATATGCAAGTGCAAACTCGTGAATAGTTTAAAAAATCAAGCAGCACACAGACTGAAAGCTAATCTGGATTGGAGTAGGCTATGTGAGTGGAGCAGCTACTTCCAAAATCACGTACAGTTTAGAGTAGGCCTATGTACTGCATTTGATGAAGAATTTACTTATTGAGTCTTAATAAACTACGTTTTATAAGTATGCATGTGTGTGTGGTATTGACATGTGGCCTATGGCATCAGCCGCATGTTCAGTGCCATTTAGTATTATAACAACTTTTCTCCCATGGGCTTATGGGAAAGTAAAGTGCCTCTCAAATGGATATAATTTTATGCCTAGTGTTTTATGAATACTGCAAATTAGGACATACTACTCATTTAACATATTTGTTTTCGTCTACTATATAGTAAGGCACTGTTGTATAAAAACTGTTGCATTTTAGGAATGCTTGATGTGTATGTAAGTGTAAATTATCATGTGTATTTTCATGAAACCCATTCATCTGGAAATAGGTACTGGGTTTTTTAGTACACCAGTTTTATATTGTTTTTAAATGCATATTTATTTTTGAAAATGAAAAATCACGTGCATCCATTGAGCAGATCCATTAAATCATGTATGTATTTTTGACTTGGCTGTTGACAGTTCACTGAAGCTTCCACTAAAGACTTTCCACCTTATTGATAAAAAAGATTGGATGCCTGATACCTGATCAGTATAATGGCGGAACAACCCAATAAACATTAGTGTTTTATATAAACAAATCTTTAGGCCTAGCTACAGAAAAAAATCAGACTCCAGAAAAAGTTCACTCCCTTCCTTTTCTAATAGACCTCTTAGGATTTAACATCATTAAATGTGCACAGAACTGCCCCCCCCCACTTCTCTTTTGAAACTGTATTTTGATCTGCCAGAGCTTTCAGTGACCTTTAACCTTGCACTCGGCCTGAAAGCCACTCTTTCTATAAACCTCATTCTTCTGATTTATCTCACGTAAACATGTAATGAGTCCTTGTGATCTGAGGTCCTTAACAGAAGTGTTTTTTAGATACCCACAGTATAGCAGCCTTTTCGGTTGTTTTAGTTGACTGTGATTTGTATAGTACAGATGTATCTGAATAAGAATTTATGAATTGCAGAAGTACGTAGTAGTGTGTCACATGTAGATTAGATGAAATTGTAAACTGAATTTATGGTTGCCAAACATTGCATCCTTTCTTTTACCTTCTCTGCAGAGATAATGAAAGTCTAAAAAGACATTTGTGATGCCTACATTGTCTCAGCTTCTCTACATTTATGGGCCGTCTCTCTCTGCACTGTAAATGGAATGTAACCTTATAGCTGTGTTTTCTAATTTTAGTTTCATTGACGACTATGAAACTGCAGACTATGTGGAGTGCAGATAAGTATGCACATCTATCCGAAGGGACCTTAAATATATGCTCAGTTCAGTCATGAACCCAGGGCTGGATTGGTAATCAGGCATACCGGGCATTTTCCCGGTGGGCCGACGGACTTAAGGGGCCGACAGAAGGTTCTTTTTGTTTGTTTTGTTTTTGCCAAGGACCATCACGCAGGGACAGCGAGCAGCCAGTGGCCCATTGGATTGTCTCCTGTATTGACAGAGTAAACCATCCAATCACAATGAGCTATAGACGGAGCGATGAAGTACTTTGCTCCGCCTATATGAAGATCGCTTCACTCCAACTTCTTCCTCGTCGGCTTTTCCCACATTTTCACAGCAGATTTATCAAGAACAGGCTTGCTCTGCGGTGAGTGATTCTGGCCAAAGAGCCAGGCAGGAGGAGGAGAGGAGAGTAGTTGAATCGGTAAAGTGCTTGATAGGGACTCGCAGAGGCAGGCATCTAACCTATCCTAATGTGTGTGCGCGCCATGAGTGTAGAATACGAAAACACTTTTTAATAAAATGTAAATTCGTCCCCCGCGATTTTTTTGCCAAATCAAGTCAAGTGTGTTCATAGAGGTTTCCATGGGTCAATGCGAATATTGTCGGACCTGACGTTTTATTCTTATTCAAAACAACTAGATGTGATATGAGTGTGATACATACATACACTACCAGTCAAAAGTTTTTGAACAGTAATATTTTTTATGTTTTTTAAAGAAGTCGCTTCTCACCAAGCCTGCATTTATTTGATCCAAAATACAGCAAAAGCAGTAATATTGTGAAATGTTTTTACTATTTAAAATAACTGCTTTCTATTTAAATATATATTAAAATGTAATTTATTTCTGTGATCAAATCGAAATTTTCAGCATCATTACTCCAGTCATCTGTGTCACATGATCCTTCAGAAATCATTCTAATATGCTGATTTGCT